>NC_056728.1:682609759-682859759 GCF_019279795.1 Protopterus annectens
GGTGGGGTACTTGAAATTGCCCATAATTAGGGTGCTAGGTTGTACCCTAATATTTTCCAGTGTATCAAGAAATGAAGAGTGGGCTTTATATAATCACAGAACAAATGCAGTGTATAGCTCAATGTTATGATATAGTTTACTGCAATTATTTCTGGAAAATGTCAAATGGTTTTACAGATACATTCCCCTAGTAGTAGGGGGCGCCAAATGGCCTACATGCCCTCTAGACTGCTATATCTGATTCACATTTGCTGACTGGCAAACTCAGTCAATATTAGAATCACACCAGCATTTTTATAGTATTTAGCAAAACTAAAACAATGTTTTTTTTCAACAAAGTAATATTTTCTGGCATTTTATAACTAAAAGTCCAGTTTTGACAGGTTCTTGTGAAAAGTTTGCGGGCTGTAATTGGGATCATCCCAACAGCATGATAAAAATATGCAAAAATGAGAGTATATAGTAAGTGAGAGATTGTGGTACCTTGGAGGATCCTCTTACTCCAAAGCACAGTAATTGTTAAATTCGTACATATAATTATCAGGGGTCGTCAAGGATGCAGACAGAGAAGACCCCTTGAAGAAAAATATTTGAAGGCATTACTGTGAGGTCTCACCTTTCACTGTACTTCTAAGTGATACATACTTCATTTTTTATAGTTGTGGGACTTCCAATTAAAGTCTTCCGTTTAGAATAGGGAAAGAGTTTTATCAAGTGTAGACTGACATCTATACATTCGAGATGTACAGCCAAGTATGAAAGCATCAGGTTCAGTACATTTTCTGAGAAAATTTTAAAGTACTACACAGATATGGCCATTTGCAGGTAGGGTCAAATTATGGTCTTAATGTGTCAGAAAATGAAAGAGTGTAGCATTTCTAAATCAGTTAATCTAAAACAAAGTAAAACAAAAGTGCAATTATCATTTATTTTCAGAATAATAAAACTGAGATTTGCCATGTCTTTAAATGGTGACGTGGAAAAAAATGACATCAAGAAATTACATTTTCTTACACAATTTCAAAATGTATCCGCACCATTTTCTTTGAATTTAAGAATGTATTCTAATTACAGTCAGTGTTTCAGAATAATTTCCTGATATGATAATTTCATGACATTAATATAGACTATATGGAACAATGACCTTAGCCACAGCCTTTTGGAAATTGCCTAGTATTAAATGGGTTACAGATTAGCTGCACTAAGCTGCCCAAAACTGTGCAATAAAAGGTATATTTCAAAGTCATACTGGAGTGAGATTGTTCATTTCTGCAAACATTTCCTGTGTTGACCCTCTGTTTTCTCCTAGATGAGAAATTCTCCTGACTCCTTTTGTGGTGAGTTAATCTCTCTCTCTCTCTCTCCCTCTCTCTCTCTCTCCCTCTCTCTCTCTGTATATATATATATATATATATATATATATATATATATATATATTTATATATATAGTACTAGTCTCTAAGGTCATACTTAATTGTGAAAAAGGAGAAAATGGCTGACTTAGACCACTCTCTGAAATGAACATTTACATCTTTAGGATTTGCAAAATTAAGATTTATAGCTGTTGGTCTGATATGATATTTTCTGGGGGGGTTTTTTTTGCCTTTCCTGTCAGTTTTCAAACATAACTTTTCTATCAATGACATACACTTTCAGTAACTGTATGGCCATAAAATAGCATCTCATATGCATTTCCATGGAGTAAGATGATGTGGCTATTCAGATGGACAATAGATGCTTGCTGTTTGGCTAGAATGCATGCGTCTGTTCAACTGTTTGTTGGGGTACACATGTAGATTATGGTCTTTGAATGATGCAGCAGATGACAACATGACATCAAATGGATCTTGTGTCCTAATGTGTTCCTGTAATGGTTAATACGGCATTACTGTCATTGACACAGATGGGACTGTTGTTTACATTTGCATGCATTGTTAGTCCCGAATCTGCTGTACAGTGTTGGAAACCTTATCTGTCCCCAGCTAATGTAGCATGAATAGTGGGGAAGGAATAGGTTGACAAGGCAGGTGTTCATCTAGCTTGCAGTAGTTAGTGCTAGTGCTGGCTGCAGTGTAATCTAACTCTATATCTTTCTAGATATGAATCCTGTGACAGAATGATCACAGAGAGCAGGGTCATCCGTGCATAAACATGACTTGAAGTGCCACCTACATAAATAAAAATAAATTCTAGTATACTCAAACTTGCCAAAACATGGCACTGCATAACACATTTTTTTTTTTTGGGGGGGGCACAGGGCATGCTCCTAGATGCAAATATGAAGACATGGTTTTATAACTTTTAGGCTGCTAGTTTATGATGACATAAAATGTCTAATACACATTACTCATTACTACTCCATGTAAAAAAACTGTCTGTTATATGTAATAATCATTATTGGTCTGCATTACTGACGCACCCCCAGATGTGTCTGTAGAATCTGAACCAGTTACTCTTCCTGTGAAAAAAATGCCAACAGCAATGTATTTATTTATATAGTTCGCAAGTACTATCCGGATGAGTTTGAATAAACACATACATACCTACTATTTTCAGATATGATGACAGTGAATCCACATCATCCCGAAGTTTACAGATTCAATCTTAAGGTTCCAAGAACACTGAAAAATGTACATAAAGAATGACTAATGCTTCACACAGCATATATTATGCAGACATTTCGGGGATAAGTAAAACCGGTCAGTATGTGAAATCAAAATGGTAAAGGTGACTACATTGTACATTTACAAAGCTGGAAAGGTAAGCCCAAGTGGACATACAAGACTTGAAGAAACCAGTGAACTATAGTTAATGCTGAGCAGGTTTTAGTAAATGATGGTAATGAGTTGATGGTGCAGAAACGAGACAAGTTCAAGGTGCTGAACAAGATGGGATATGTACATACCAAAATATCAAGAAAGCATGTTGGAATGCATCCAAGGAATGTGCAGAACACTACACATAACACATTCTAATTATTTTATATCAGAGACATTATGAGGGCAGGACATGTTTTATGTACTATGTACTGCTAGAGTCAGGGAAATGGTACAACACTAAATAAAATATATTGCTGCAGTATATATTTTAACCACTGTATCACACTTCATCACTCTTTTTGCCCTGCGTTAATCCATCATAAATCCACCATAGTCTAAACTTTTTTACTTATTTTTAATATGAACACGTAATACATTATATTTGCTTTCCAGCCCTGAAACATTTTTATACTTTGTTTGTCATTCAATGTATTAATCATTTTAATAGCTTGTAGGTACACTTTCAGTGTTTGTCTCCATTTCTTTCTTTTGCATTTGACAATGACAAACAAGGAACTCACTTTATTTACTGACATTTTGAGGGCATGTTTACCTTCTCAACCACTAGATGGCAGAAGAACGCTATAGAATATCATAATTTATAACACCCCCGATTTCTCTCTCTCTCTCTCTCACACACACACACACACACACACACACACACACACACACACACACACACACACACACACACACACAAGAAGACTGCATGAGAACACTAATTCTGATAGAGAAGAGTGGTTTCATCTTCTTAACATTTAATAACGTTTAATCAGATTGACTTCAAAATGTAACATCTCTTTGTTTCACAGTGCTGCGTTTGTTTCATATTTTATTTTGTGCAACCTCACTGCATAAAGTTATGTAACATTTATTTCAGATTTCTATTTATAACTGGTGCTTTTCTTCATTCCTTTTTTCCCTTTTTTCTCCCTTCCTGTTCATCATTGTTCTGATTCAGCCTTCATGTCCCATCCACACTGGGTTTTCCCGCTATTCCATGCTCCCTGACTAACTCCAGTAATTGCTGGGGCTGATCACAGACCAAAGGCAATGGGGCTCGGCATGTTTGAGCTTCTGTCCAGTGGGGGGATCTCACTTGAGCCTACCCTGTTTCTTCCCCTTCCCTTTTGTGGCATGATCCATGGTAGGCATGCAATGTGGGCATGTGGTGTATCACCCCACCTCTGCAGCAGCTCAGACAGATCCACTGCTATCAAACTGACCATGCCTCCTCTGGTGATATACTCAGCTTCCACTAGGAATTATCATCAAGAGACACCCACATACCACCAACCCTGCCGCTCAGTCAGTCACCCAAGACACTAATCAAACTCAGGTCACCTGGGTTTTCATTGGTAATTAAAACTGTATCTACCCTCAGAACCATGCCTGCGTGTTTCTGGTGTGCTGGTGAATTATCTGTTTTTATTTTTTACAGAGCTATATTCTTCCATTTTCATTTGGTCACCTGGGTTTTAATCAGGATATTATCCCTCTACATCATAAGAGCTGCTACTTTTTTGCATGCCTTGGTTCTAGTTTTGGAAATGTCTGTGGTGGCTATTGCATGCTGTTTTGCACTTTAGCTTCTCACCTCCAGAATATTATTTTATTTCAGATGTACATCTACTGGCATAGAATGCATATAGAGGGAATGAAATATGCATTCAAGTTTCATGTAAGTCAGGGAAAGCAAAGCTTTGAGTATTTAAGACTTGGTCAAGTATTGGAGTACTCTTCCCAAGAAATTAAACCTATTGTGCTGTCCACACTGGTCGAAACACATTTTAAACCTATTATGCTGCCTACAAAGGCAGAAATGCATTTCAACATCAGTACAGAGTTTTTGAAACTATTTCAAATGCAGAAAATATTAACTAGTAGGGCATTAATTGTGTAAACTCATTCAGAGGAACAGTGTGTGTTGCTATAATATTGGACTCACACAATGATAAAACATGCTTAATTTGTCTTTGAAATAGCTAACAAAAAAGAAAAAAAACTTTTAAGATAAAACACTGACTTATTCAATCCTGTGAAAATGGTAACAAATCAAGCCTTTATTTTTCATTTAATTTCATTTCCCTTTATATTCCATAAGGTGCCAAAGATTTTTTGCAGAAATGAAGATTATACTGTGTTGTTTGATCTTTTTAATTTCATTGTTTTCTCAGCTTTTGTTTTTTAAACCCACACCCACAAGATGTTTTAGGGTACCTATTATGCAATGATTTACATATAACTGCAAAGCATTGTTGGTAAAAAAAAGCAAGTTAGCAATTTAGAGGAGCAACTTTTTTTTTTTTCAGTTGGGGACAAGCACCTCTTCACCCCCTGATGTATATACCAATTTCACTGTCATACCAATTTGATGAAAAGAAAGAGAAAAAAAGAAGTGGATCATTGCTAGTGCAGACTTGGAAGTTATAATAGTAATGATCTCTGAAGGATAACAGAGCTTATAGTTTGCACTTCTGGTCTTTGTTTATATATTTTTTCTTCAACTAATTGCTGCTTGAGGAGTTTAATCTTGACCATTTGTATTGAAGATAGAGATTGAGTTACACTATCAAACGTTTGATTTGTCCTAAAAAAAGAAAGTAAAAACTTGCTTCTTAATATCTATGCTTTAAGTTGAATTTGAGTGCCATTTTGCAGTGTCTTCTAGAAAAGAAAGCCTGATGCAAAAGTCCCCAACAACAGGGAGTAGATAGGGTCTGAATTGATATGGTAGCCATTGCCGATTGTGACAGGAGAAGAGCTAGAACAAGCCATTGCTATGAGTTAGTTAAGACCATTGTATGAATGTTTTGGGATTTGGTTGAGAGAGGAAGGTATCATCTGTGTACCCACACATGTGATTTGAAGTGGAAAAGAAATAAAGAAGAAAGGGAATCAAAGAAATGGAAAACATCCAGAAAATAAGAAAAGGAATCAAAGAAATGGAAAACATCCAGAAAATAAGAAGAAAAGGAATCAAAGAAATGGAAAACATCCAGAAAATAAGAAGAAAAGGAATCAAAGAAATGGAAAACATCCAGAAAATAAGAATAAAAGGAATCAAAGAAATGGAAAACATCCAGAAAATAAGAATAAAAGGAATCAAAGAAATGGAAAACATCCAGAAAATAAGAAGAAAAGGAATCAAAGAAATGGAAAACATCCAGAAAATAAGAAGAAAAGGAAAAATGACTTGCCCTTCTTCTGAGAAACATAGAATTTAAAGGTAAATAAAAAATTTGTCCCCCTCCAACAGAATCCCTGCAAAAAATATTTAGTGTGTATCTTATACATTCATGCATTCTCAAAGTTAACCATTATTTTGACATTTTACTCTAGGAAGGTGGTTCCAATCAGTTTAATCACCTGTCACTGTTTCTGTGAAATCATGCTACCTCTCATCTCCCCTGGGCATTCTACCTTTATTTTCAAATTGTGGCCTCTTTATCTGATTTCTGTCTTTCTGTCCTTTGCTGTAATGGAATCAGTTCTAGCAATGATCAGGAATTGCTAAGTTACAGTTGTTCCAGCTGTAACTGACAAGTTGCCACTAAGCAGTGACCATTGGTAAGGAATCTGTAGTGTAATATAATGGAGGTTTTGTACTTCTGAGATGCCGACCTTCATAGGAGATGCTAAATGAAGTTCCAGCTGCATGAGCTGGTGGTAGTGACATACAAGATCATATGTCATTTATCAAAGTGAATTCTCAGCAACGTAAACATAAAGAAACAAACACATTTCACCTTAAAACATTCATTATAGAAGAATTTTTCAAATGTAACTCTAGAAGGGAAAACAAAAATGTAGTATCTTAACAGAAAATTGCATCTTATAATCAATATTCTGTTGACCAGTCAATAGTGCATATGCAGAGCTATATCTCTGGTTTTCCACTTCATTTAACTACTTTACACCTTCCTCCCAGTTGTCTCCAAATAAGACACAAACAAATTATTATTTTCCTGCCATTTTCCTTATTGAAAACATTTTCCATCATAGCAGTCATATATTTTATTGTACAATTTAAATTTCTTGCAAACATTCTGTGCTGCCTTTTTACCGATCTTTTCCAGAACTCTTGGATTCTTTAACAATTTAAAACCATGTTATAATGTGTTTCCTATACCTTATTCTGTCATTTTCTTTACATGGTCTTTCCCTCCCCATTTTATACTTCATTTCTGCCATAACTGGCAGTTTTGCATATGTTAAAAACCACAGAAACTCCTAACTTTTACTATCATATTATGGTCCAAACTTCAAACGGTTATTGGCATGAAGTAATTATGTTATTCAATGCTGGTCTCCAAAAGCTGGGGCTCTGCACATTCCCATTCAGTATATACTACTAGAGACTGACATATCCGTATGCCTATTCCAGCAGGGGAATCCGTCTGATGTTGGTGAGGATCACCAGTACACAATGCTGAATAATTAGAGATGCTGTTTTTTTCTCAGTGAGAATTCAAATCAAGTGACGGCTTCACCTCTCTGTGAGATGAGGTACCGCAGGCAGTACCTGCTGGAAAAGTAGATTGCCTAATGCACTGAGTTCCACATTCAAGCAGAGCTGTCCCACAGGTTTTGGTAGTCAGGGAGAATCAATGCCTGCACACATAGTTGGTTTGGGATTCACTTTATAATTTCAAAATACTGTAATCCTGAATTTCAGTATTTTGAAACCATAAAGTCGAATGGCTTAAATCCCGAAACTACACAATCATGAAACACAAAATCACGAACAGAAACACACCATACACCACACAACACATACATCATCCAACCCAGACCACAACAAACAAAACAGAAACAAACACAAAAACACAAACAAATAAACTTACACTACATATAAGCAGGGGGGCAGGCCCCCCACACCCCCCACGTGGGGGGCAAGCCACTCACATCCCCCACTTATATATACCAACTCTGAGATCACACAAACATACACAGAAAGGAAACTCACACCCACACATTCTACAGTCCCTCACACACAAACATCACACATATACAAACACCAACAAATCCAACACTTACACACGCATACTTTCACCTGCCTACCCTAACGCACACGTACAACTAACAAACACATTCACACACACTCAAACTCCCACACAAAACATTAACAAAACACTTACTTACTTTAAATTACACCTAAATTCATACACAACACGAAACACCATCCAGTCACAACACCGCATGCAACTGTAAAGCCATAACTGCAAATATGAGATATTCGGATTTGCGATTATGCACTTTCGCAATTTTCAAAGTTCGACTTTATAAGTTCGAGATACTGAAATTCGGGATTTTAGTATTTCGAAAGTATAAAGTGAATCCCTGGTTTGATGTAAGCAAGTTGTCCCCTAAACTCAAATGTGGACATCTCTCAGTGTCCTTTAATGTAAGCAAGATGAGTTTTTCTGGTTAGCTACTGGACTCATACCTGGCCACATCTTGGATGGGGAAGAGGCAGGCAAAATAGCCATCATTCCTGTGTTCACCAGTCTGCCCTACAGAGGGTTGGGTGACCTGCAGGCTATGCAGCTGCACCAGAAATTCAGACCTGATACAGACAGATGCCCTGCCTAGAATACTATAATTGACATACAGATGGAGTTGTTACACCAGAATGTTTGACCAGACTCATCAACCCTGCCAGGTGCACAGGTAGATTCTGGCTGCATTAAGAATAGGTAATGAAATTCATTACAGGGTATTGGTCATGTTCTAATGCAAGTATAAGTTAGAAATCTTTGGAATTGATTTAAACTTCCTTACCATATATAATACCAAATAATACAGTTGTTGGGCAAAAATTATGTTGTTTGTGCATTTTATTTTTATGAAAAGGAAAGCACCCTATATATTTTTCTCAGGGGTTAAAATCCCTGCCATGACAGCATGAAAGACAGAACCCATAATGTTGTGCTACCACAATTAATGTGTTGACTATAGTATTTTTTATCTTAAATGTACCTTAAGTGCATCTAAAGTAGTGTTATACTTTCTAGAAAGACAAATTGTCAACTATTTCTTGCAGGTGGAACATCTCACACTAAAAATAAACTCAGGATGACATTATATTAAAACCATAATGTAAATAAGAAATAGTTCCTATCTAGAGATACACCATGGTTGGTTGCCTGTGAAATTGTATGACTGTATCTAAATCATTGATCAGTAGGTATCATGATATTGTTTTTGTGGGTGTAAGTAAAGATATATAAAGAGTATGCAGTAAAGCTAAAATGTTAACTATATATTTTAGGTTTTGCAACATCCCTTGCAAATTTTATCATGAAGACTAAAGCAATTGCTTGTTATGTTAAAACAGCAAGTGGTTTGAAAACAAAACACCGATTAAGACTTTTTTTGTGTTTCAATTTTACTGTTCACTTAGTTTTTCCTTATAACCACATCTGCAAAATTATGTCAAGTTAGGTATTGGCAGACTATTTACATACACGTGCAAAGCATTCTGGGTAATCACAAGCACCATACACCTTTAGAGGAACAGGAACCTATTTATAGATGGGTCTCACACAGCTTAAGCGTATTAAATTTTTAAGAATGGATGTTTAATTGCCAATCAATAGCTGCCTAAATATTTTCCTAGGCTAAAAATATATTTAGTCTAAAATCTTTTATGGTTTTCATGTCAGACTAGATGATTAGAGAGGTATATACTGAAAGAAAATATGATGTACTAGTGTGTCAGATAAGAGACTATGAATTCCTTTGTTACTCCCAGGAAATATGCTTTTTGAAATGAATTGCGCTAGGTAGGATGTTTTAATTGATGGGTGTATGATAGTTAAGGGAGCGTTAGCTGTTGATTAAAGTGCTCATATTTTTGATGAATGAGTTAGTTTTGGGAGGGCATCTTTGGTACAGTATGAGCTGGAGAATTTTACCTTACGAACAAAACCACACTACATATTTTTGTATTAAGCTTAAAGTGCATTGGTCATGTTTGCAAGTGTCTTTGCATTGCAATTAATTTCATTTCCTGCTGTACTCCCCAAGATAAAATGCAAATGATTTTGCAAAACATAAAGATTATAGTGTGCTGTTGAGTTCTTTCAGCTTTATTGTTTTCTCTATAAACACATTCACAAAATGATGTAATGGTAAGTACTGAATGATTTACACACAACTGCAAAACATTAGGGATAATTAAACATAACTTGCTTCTACCGAAGATATTCTTATTTATATTGTTGTTTCATTGCTACATCATCATATGTGAAGTGTTCCATCTGTAAGAACTGACAGCTTATCACTCTTTAAAATTAGGAATGACTTCTAATGCGTTTAACATGGAAAAACTGTAGCCTAGAATTTAGTTTAAGTATACTGCGGTGGTGGTGCTGCGGTAGCGTTGTCGCTTCACAGTAAGATGTTGTCCTGTTTGATTCTTAGCTAGAGCATCTTCTATGTGGAGGCATACGTGAATGGGGCGTGCCTTCGTTGAAGGTTGTGCGTCAGGGCTGGTAACCTGGTACATAAAAATCCACTGCCAAACATTAGCGGACCGGAGTTCGCTGTGGTGACCCCTAACCAGGAAAAGCCGAAAGACACAAACAAACAAACAATGAGGCATTATGGATTCAGACTTTCACAATGTTATGGGAGAAATTTTCAGCTCTGAGCAATTCAGGGAGCTATCTTATACACAAAGTATATTGCTATTCAGTGGGCTATCTTATACACAAAGTATAATGTAAAAGCTACCTCATTTTTTAATCAAAAGCCATATAGTTCGATAGTGTATATGCTATTATTATTATATCCAACTCCAAAGATTTGTTAAGCTTGCTTAAGTGTATTGCTATATTCTGAAAGAATCATTATCTTACAACTGCTTTCATATCCAGTTATATTCCACATGTTAAGGTTGCAAGTGTTTTTACACACTATAGTGTTACTTGTTTTTTTTTAGTTTCACTGTTTAGTCAGTTTTTTTCTTTAGGCACATCCAAAAATGATGTCATGGTATTTAATGTGTAATGATTTACATAAATCACAAAACATTATAGGTAATAAAAATAACTCATAGCAGCTTCTTATTACATTGTGTGCTACTACTATGTCACCACATGTCGTTTCGCAAGTTAATATGTTGCACCTGCAAGATAACTTGTCTTTCTAGGAGGTAAGAAACTCCTTTTGATGCTTAGAAGTTTGTCTGTACATTAAGTGAGACACTGTGAGTGCAATCTTTTTTGATGCCATGGAAAGGATTTTCAGGTCCAAGAAAATTTTTAGGGGACCATCCTTATCAAAAAAACAAAATACAAAGACAATATGCTTTTGCATCAAAAACTGCAAAATTTAACATTGAATATGGTAAGGATGTTATACCCAACAAAAAAAAGTTGGTTGCATATATTTACTACAGAATGTGACTAACACACTTTAAAGAACACGTGCAAAGTTTTTACCACTTTTTCAACAAATTATGCTCTTGTTGTGTGAAATGGGTTTTCAGATTCTAAAATATGCAGTTCTTATGTTAGTTGCATCAGTGGGCCTATAAAGATTAACACATATTGTCAAACTTTGCTTACCAAATGTAAATAAACAACTGTTAGTGATGGGAGTAATCTCCCTACTGTATACAATATCACATTTTCATTATTTGATGCAGATAGTGTGCTATTTTTGCAATTATTTTAATTGCTAATCGCTGCCCGTCAAAATTTTTCTTGCAAGTAAAAACTCCTGACATGTCCTTATGAAAAATGTTACCCACAATGCCATTCTATCTACCTTATTATACAAACTACTGTTTTTCCATACTCTGTGCAAAAAAAAAAAAAATGAGTCTTATATCCTGTTAAAACAATCTGTCAGCTATTTCTCACTGGTAGAACACCCATTATTGAAAACTGACATAGCTGATGCTCTACTAGTAAAACCATAATGAAAACAAGTTGCTACTCTTCTAAATAAGTATGTTTTATTACCTATCATGGTTATCTTATATGTGTATTTATTTTTTTTGGTTAGTATGTAAGTTGATGTTATTTTGCTAGTATAGCTGTAAAGGAATGTTAAGTTGACAGTTGAACAACAAAATATTGAAAGGTGTCATGATATATTTAGCTACTTACAACACCTTAATATTAAGACTAGAGCCACTAATAAAAGATATGAGAAGTGTAATAATGCACTTTAACTTTTTTTTTTTTCATTTGCTCTATATTAAGCAGCTGTTCAATTACGTCTTGCATCTGTGGATTTGATATTCTTATCTGATGATATCATACAACTGCGGTGATGGTGCTGCCTTAGCGTTGTCACCTCACAGTAAGACGTTGTCCTGATCGATTCTCAGTTAGAGCGTCTTCTGTGTGGAGACATGCGTGAATGGGCGTACCTTCGTTGAAGGTTGTGTATCAGGGCCGGCAACTCGGCACATAAAAATCTACTGCCAATCATTAGTGGACCGGACTTCCGCTGTGGCAACCCCTAACCGGGAAAAGCCAAAAGACACAACATCTGATGATGTCATACGATGGGCAAACAGTGTTTAGTTTAAAACTTGAGACAGGGAGTCCTACTATGCCAAGAACAGGTACTGAGATTCTATAACATTATATATTAATGAATTTCATTACTTGGTCTGAAAAAAGCCCAGACTTAAATGAGAGCTTGGTGGGGCCACTGGGTTTGGATGAAGTTCTCTGGTGTAGCAGCTCCATCTGTATATTAAAGGTGGCAATATCAGTAGGCAGCCAAGTCTGACATGCAGGTGGAGCTGCATGATTGTTAGGGTGTCCAGCATAGCAGCTTCACCTTTAGGCAGCATGGCCATTAAGCCTGCATTCTCTCTCTATACAAGACAATGGACAGACTTATAGGGCCACTCACTCACCAGGGAATCAAATCTCTTTACTAAAAATAAAACACTGTTAGCCATTCTCATAGGAGTTTGGGGAGATGGCTCATATTACATTGAAACAGTCATGTTCATGGTCCCAGGCAGACTCTCCAATGACTCATGAAACCTGCAGTACAGTATTATCTGCATATGGTACACAGAATAACTGGCTACTGACCATTAACTGCCTGTACTGCCTAGTTCCATATACAAATGGAGCTTCTTCCTTGCTTAGAAGACTGTTAAAGTATATGGGTTATGTTTGTATGCATTTTTGTTTTACAATTAGTTTAATTTCCCATTGTACTCATATTAAAATTGCAAACAAGTTTGCAAAAAATGAAAGATTACATTAGGATATTGCTTGTTTTTTCTGTGTAAACACATCCACAAAATGATGTTTTGGAAAGTATTAAGCACTGATTTACATATAGCTGCAAAGGCATATTGGGTAATCAAAAATAACTTCTTTAGAGGAGCTACCCTTTATTCACATTGTGGTTTATCTACTGCATTATCATGTACTAATTTTACTTAAGGGAGTGAAGCACTTTTTGCATCAAAAAGTGTATAATTTGGCACTGTATTATCCAACTCCAAATGTTTGTTACTTTCCCTTGCTCTAGAACGCAATCAATACACTTTAATATCAAGAAACAGTTTTTGTTAAAGCACTTGTCCATTCAAAGTGTAATGTACGTAACATACTTTACTCTGGGTGATTTCCATATCCCTAGTTTTCTTCCACCTATATGTCAAAGTTGGTATTACATGGCTATGGGCTGTCCAGTGAACAGCCTCTTTTTTTTTAGGATGGCAAGGCCATCATACCTGCATTCTCCCCATCCAAAACAAGGGATGGGCTTGTGGGGCTACTAGTCCACCAGGGTATTATAGGTACCTTTGAAAACAGAAGACTGCATATTACCCCATGTGAGTCTGGGTGGCGGCTTATACTACATACACTAGCTCTTATCCCTGTCTCATGAAACCATCAGTAAAACTCCACCTCTTTGTAGAACTCATTATTGCATCAGTCTGGATTCCTTCCACGTACTTCCTGCAGTACCTACTCTTTCATACAGGTGGAGTTCCTGCCTTGCCAGAACATTTTTTTCAGCATTAAATTCAATTCATGTATAGGTTCATAGGTAGGTTCATAGGTTGGTACTGGGCTATCTGGCCGAAGGCATATATTAGCCCAGCCACGTTGTGCAGTATTCACCACCCCTTTAGTAGTTCCCTAGACCCTTGTACTAGCAGCTAGTACCCTTGGCCCATATCTAGTAGTGCTGTTGGTGTGATCCCCGGTGTGAACTTTCTGTTACCCATCCACTCATCAAGGTTCCTCTTGAAGAGTGATAGTGAGGGGCTCTGTCTTATGTAGGGCGGGACCCTGTTCCATAGTAAGGGAAGTCTCTGCTAAGGGAATCAATCACTCCAGCATATTCTATTCATTGTTGTGTTGAGGTTTATATCCCTAGAGCGTGTAGCTCGAGTAGATTTGGTTTTGCTAAGATGGAGCATGTTCAACAATTCTGGGTTGGACATGGCTCTGTACGTTAGACAGAGATCGCCTCTAAGAAAGCAATATGCAACAGAGAACAGTCTTAGCTTTTTCAATCGTGCTGCATAGGGCAACTGTTTGAGGCCAGTAATCCTCTTGGTTAGGTACCTTTGTATAATACACAAAACATACTTTTCTATAGTCTATCACTGTAATTATCCACACACCCCTCATTTTCGTCTTAAGAGTGATTGTGCCATGATAGACAACTATTTATTAAAATGTTATGCCTGTATATCCCTTGTTATATCAGTAAAATACTTTTCACCCTTTTATTGCAAACAAGTCTACAATGTATAATGTTTCATACATGCAATTTGAATTTGAAATGTCAAGTACTGCACAAACTACTTATTTGCTTGTTATTGTATCTGCTTGTTTGTATACACCTAATAATCTCTATATTGCAAAAGCTTTGTTGTAGTTATACTGTTTTATATATCTACTGTGCTAGTATCAATGTCATATGTAGTAGTGAGCTGTCATTTTGCAACTAACACAGTTACAATTTTACGTACATAATCTGTCACTTAAGTATGTCAGTGTCAAATCCTTTATACCGAATAGGCCTGTTAACTTTGACCATATATTTGTATGCTTTTGCTTGGCACTAGTACTGTGTGCTGTCATACTCCATTTAGCAGTTACACCTCTTTATGGTACACTGTGTGCAGAGTCATAATCTGTTTAGCAGTCATAGCTCTCTGTGGTACTTGTACTATGCGCAGAATCATACTCCATAATGCAGTTATGCATTTTGGTGGTAATGGTACTGTATGCTAAGCTGAACTCACTTTACTAGCCATGCAGTGAAGAGTGTTCTTTGTTTCAGTGGACTGCTGATTACCTCTTCATAGGCTATTTGAATCAGTACAGTTCAGATGAGTATCGTTTGATTGTGCATAACTGTAACCATCTGACGTGATGTGGTATAAACATGCTTGTACAATTACCTTGTAGTGACATATCCACCTTAACGATTGCCATTATGTATGTATGTACGTACGTACGGGGCTGTGCACCAACAGTCAGTAGCATGTGCTACAGCAACTGCATGCCCTTCTCTGAGATGTTACATGTAGACCTTGAATTAGAAAGCATGCCATGCTTTGCACTGATACCTATATCATGCAGCTATACTGAGGGGTTATGAATGATGTTGTAAACCACAGTACTGAAAAAGCACAACATTTATACAACTGGCACCATGCTACTTTGTTTGTGTGGTGTATAGCTTAGTGGGTCCTTGTACAACCTGCTACCTGATACATCTATCATTACATCCTTTACATCCACAGGACTGATAAATTGCTGGCCGTTCTAAAAGAAGACTAGATCTCAGTGATCGCAACCCCAGGTATGAGCTGTGAAGATGTGCACACTGTGAATATGAAGGAGACAGCAGAGAGAACTGCAGTTGACAATGATGTAGTAGGCAGTAGTATGGGGTTACATTATGTCCCCTATATGCTCCAGTTCTGTAACATTTAGGATGTGCTGCCAGCTGTATTATCCCTAACACTTATGGATTCAACTGAACACTTATTAGAGGTTCCGCATGCATGATAGATGCAGAACCTTGGTGAGGAGGAAGTGCTATGATTGGACTGACACTAACCCTCAGTAACTGAATGCATAGACATGTCTAGGAAATCAACAAAGACTTATTGCTTCTGCATTGTGATGTATCTGCATTTACCACTGTGCTGAGCATACCAGAGTTGGGCTGAGTGGGCTTTGTTATGAGACTATTGCACTCAGGGTAACAATGTCTACTACAGGCACTAAGTAGGAGGTGTATGTGCCAGCTGGTGTGATGTAGACATGTGTTGAAAAGACGACCCATGGCAAAGTGGAGCGAGGGTCAGTTGACCATCTGGTATCAAGAAGACACATACTTATTCACCCTAGACTGCTAATGGCCAACAATCTATGTATAGCATTTACTAATCTTCAGACAGAAGACAAGCATCCTGGTGAGGGAAGCTTTCAGCACAAAAAAAGTGAATTACCTTCCTTGATGATTAGTGAGTGAGTTATACAGAGTCTTAGTTCATCTCTCACGTAGCACAGCTGTCATAGTAAGTCACCTCCATGTGAGCAACACAAAGTTGTGACCTATACTTAGGATGGCAACTGGTCCTGAAGGCCCATTGTAATGTTCCTCCTCATAGAACCTGCCAGTCAAGTGACTATAACTCTCCTCATATCCAATACTGAGAGTGTGGTGTCAGTGTCACTGATGATGACATCACCTATAACATCCGCAATGTGATTTTCAATAGCTGTATTTTATCCAGAGGTTCCAGCTAAGATGCATGTTGATTCTATGTAAGTGCATCCAATGGTGAAGATTTGGATATTATCTTATGCATGGATGCCTGTGGTTAACTAGATAGATGTCTGTGCAGCCTCTGCATATATAGGTGTAGCAGTAGGCTAAGAGTGGATGTTCTTCTATTGTGAGTGTGTAACTGCATACGTCATAGATCTTGTTAGATATTTAGTAGGTGTTGGGAAAGTCTGTAAACATAAGGCTGTTGTAAAACAACCTCAGTATACATACTGCAAACAGACTAGCAAGTGACAGGTAACAGTAGCCATTCCCTCTGTGATACCAGTCACCAGGGTAATTCTATTACAGCAAGGAACCGATATGGTTACAGTAGAGCACTGTATTAGTAGACAGCCATTAAGAGAAGGCATGAATTTAGGGTACTGATACAGGATTACATTACAGTGATGTATGAGCTGTCTACCAGATGGGAAATGTAACAGTGTAAGCAGGGTGGTAGGAAGGTACATGACTAGAGTCACAATAACATGGCAGATATAGAATAACTGGCTGTGCATTAAATGCTAATCTGTATGCTATGTGCATTTTATGGGCACCCATGCAATAAAAGATAATTGCAATTACAAGCATTTACTTACTGTACTATGTAAGGCATGAGATAGCTAAATAAGAGAAATACACTATCATGAAGGAGACAGCCCCTGTACAGAATACCTGCAGTAACACTACAATATATGAAATGAGACACTAAAAAAGGCGGTGTATGAGCAAAGCAGCAAAACAGCACTTTGTATGGATTTACACAACTTAAAAACAAGTAATCTCCATGGTATCCTTAAAGTCTCAAACAACCCACTAAACAAGTATATTGGGCCCAAAAACAATAGTGTAAGAAACTTCTCTGTGTGGAAGATACATCTAGTTAATCACTGTATATTAATCAAATCAGATAACTGTGGTAGAAATAGTGAACTTAAACTCGTCCTAAGTAAAAAAAAAACTATGACTATGCACTGTGTTATAGACATACTGCTCTATGTACCATTCTAACTTGTTGTATACAGTAGGTATGCATGGAGCATGTTTATAGTACAAGTGATTAGATGTGATCAGTAATTTAACTTTTATAGCATAGTATA
The DNA here is from genome assembly GCF_019279795.1 of Protopterus annectens. Classification (NCBI taxonomy): domain Eukaryota; kingdom Metazoa; phylum Chordata; order Ceratodontiformes; family Protopteridae; genus Protopterus; species Protopterus annectens. The sequence continues at coordinate 682,627,473 of NC_056728.1, forward strand.
TGCTAACCATGCCATTTACATCGTCACAGATAAATCACTTAAGAACAGCCCATGAGTGGGGAGACCACAGATCCATTGCTGACAGCCACTGATGCTCAAGGAAAATGATGACAGTGTAGCTGATGATACTGCTGAGCTCATATGGTATGAGATGGTTCAAATCTACTGAACTCCAGTCATTCACAGTGATACAAATATTTATAGGGATAAAATGTTCCAGATGATCTGCAGATCATTGAAGTAACTCTCAGCCGTGTCCCATGGATGTGGCAGAGGAAATAGTTTAGATGATCTAGGAGTATAGGTGATATAGGAGGCATTTGCAGTGTCACAAAAGACACTATGCAGGAAGGTAGAGCCCACCATGAAGGGTCTTCTCTTACATAAGTAATGCTTTTGTTTCCCCATGACATCACCTTTACTAGAACATGTGCCTGTATTACACATTTAGCCATTGACAAAATGTCCCATTGACTAAACTAGAATATGGCTTACCTCTTCTCTGCCTGAATGCAGCTCACAAACATAAATTACAAACCTATAAAAATAATTTTCCAGTTTGTTCTGGAAACAGACACAGATGTGCATCACTGTGACCTGTTAGTGAGAGAGACACTTCAGACCAGTGCTCAGCCCAGAGTTGTGACCACAGTAGTCAGATAGACAGAACAGGATGGGTCCTCATAGGTGGGGCAAAAGGCCATTCTAGACTTTTGTCTGAAGATCACAGTAGCCAACATGCACATGCAACTCAGGTAGACTTCCTCCTAATAAGGAAAGGAAATGGCACTGGGGTAGAATCAAATGTATTCCCAGGAGTCAGAGAAGGCTCTAAGGTCAACAGAGACCAGGCTGAAGACATGCTGCAGAGAAAGTACAACAGTTGAAGGAAAATTAGGTATGGAAATGTGATTCATAAGGAAAGCTGGAAAGCTGGTGGTGGTTCAAAAGAAAGAAAGAAAGAAGGAGTGCAGGAAAAAGTGTAAGATAGAAAAGACAGAATAGGAAGGAATACTGAGTTTCAATAGCAAAGAACAGGACATCAGAGGTACTCTACCAGCTTCTGGAAAAATGACTCAGTAGATGACACAAAGAAACTATATCAGGTTCCAAAACAACATACTCAGAAGTGCACAGGACATCAAAAGTAGAGTACTTTCAGCAGCTTCTAAATGCAGAATACCATCACAGAAGCTGTACTGCTCCAGACACAGCCTACAATGAGAGAAGAAGAGGATACCATCCTAGAAGAAGTACAACTAGAAAATGAAGTCAGGAAAAGCAGATGAGGTCATGGCAGATGAGGTTATGGCATATATGATAAAGATGCTGGGAGAGATAGGTGGAGAAATGGCTCCTGAGGATACTCACAGTAGTGTAGAGGGAAAGGCATATCCCAGGTGACTGGAGAATGAGCATACTTATGCCAGTGTATAAGAGCACTGGGGACATCCACAACTGTGGGCAGTACAGAGGCAACAAACTCCTGTTACATTGCATAAAAGTTCTGGAGAGGGTGATAGAGTAGTAGAAAGTAAGGTGGGAGATGAGCAGTTTATTTTGTATTCAGAACAGGATGCAGTACAACTGACGCGATGTTTGCAGTGAGACATATAGATGAGGAAAGAGTCCAACTGGACTCGACTTGGAGAAAGCATATGAAGAAGTCCCAAGAAAGCTGATTTGGGAAATGCTGTGGTAGACTTAAGTCCCAGAAACATTGGTGGAATTAGTGCAGGCTATGTACAAGGACCTAATGACTCAAGTATGAACAGTGTTCGGTCTCACAGAGGGGTTCCCAGTGTGAGTGGGTGTTTGTCAGGGTACAGTTCTGAGCCCACTGATGTTCATACTGGTGATGGATTACATTAGAATAGAATACATGCATATGGTCGAACACTACAACCCCGACCAGTACATACTTCAAGCGGTAATGGTGAATCTCACAGGTGCGAATGCTCACAATATCGAGCAACATTCCGAATTGGAAATTCCCGGTCACACAACCGCAACAACAAGAGCTACCATGGGTTGAGAGGGGGAATATTAGCCTGGCCGGCATTCAGTGTTTCCAGGTTCGGCATCTGAAAATTCAACATATACAAAACTGTGGTCACTGCTTTCAGCGTTTGTAGCATCGGTACTCTGCCGTTCGACCATATGCATGTATTCCCTTTAGAATACAAGTCAGAAAGGACAGATCAACAAAGCTGCTGTATGCTGACAATGTGGCATTACAGCCAGACACTGAACAGGAACTTCATCAGATGACAGGGGAATGGAATGCAAAAGTGAAGACACATGGGATGAAATTAAGTACAAATAAGGCAGCAGTAATGGCAGCAAATTGGGGAAGTCAGAGAAGCTGAGAATTAAGATATAAGGGAAGATAGTGGAACAGGTTAATATCTTCAAGTATCTGGGAGGGGTGATTGAGGAGAAGGGAAGTCTGAATGAAGAGGTCAAAGTTAGAATCAGAGGGGCTGCAACCAGATGGCATAGAGTGTCAGGTGTAGCGTATGACAGGTGAATGACAAAGAAGCTGAAAAGTGAGGTGTACAAAACAGTGGTGTGACCACTACTACTGTATGATACAGTTTGGGCAGTAAAGGCACAGCCAATGAGGAATTTAGAGGTGATGGAAATGAAATGCCTGAGAAGGGTGGTAGGGTGCACACCGTGGGACAGATGAAGAAATAAGGGCATAAGAGCAGAAGCCAGTGTAGCTCCAACTGCAGAAAAGATCAAATCGAACAGATTACAGTGGCTCGGGCTTGTGCAGAAAAACAGAAGACAGTTTTGTAAAGATGATTTGAAACAGACAGGAAGAAGGTAAGAGTAAATGAAGGCATCCAGCAAAGAAGTGGCTGGACTGTGTGAGAGTAGATATGCTACAGTCAGGTATAAGTTTTGAAGAAGGTAAGAGTATAGCATTAAATTGAGAGAAAGATGGCGACAGGTAACATGACACCCTTACCCCATGTAGAAAATGAGAAAAAGAGGGCTGCTGCTGCCGATGCTGAAGAAAAAGAAACATTCCCAGAGTAAGAGCCATGCTTTGGAATAACCTGCCAAAGAATGTTAAAAATGACCCATCTTTATAAGCCTTCAAATAGTCACTAAACCATCACCTACATAATGAAGCCAAATGTAATTGCTTTTGGGAAACTTGCTAATTTTATTTAATGCAAGCCTTAGTATTTTATACACACAGTGCTATGCTCATCTCTACATAATTGTTCTTAACTTTCACTCTTTTTGGCTGAAGGATGCCCCCCCTGTATATACTTTTAAATAGGCTAGATCTAATTTTTTAGCTATTAAAATCAGTTTATGTTAACTTTTGTGATTTGTTCATTGCATTTCCATTTCTTTTTGTATTAATGCTTCTGTATAACGTGTCTTCTTATTAAAATGTATCGTGCGTTTGATGTAATGTCTCCAGGTCTATACACTAGCACACTGAGCTGCTTAATAAACTGAAAATAATTAAATACATTATACATTCTATATGTAATACCATAGTATGGATTAGTCTCACAGCTGAGTCATGTTTAGCCCGTCATATCTATTTATAGTGAGTCAGGCTCCAACATCTGCTATCACTATATATATATATATATATATATATATATATATATATATATATATATATATATATATATATATGTATATATTTCTCTGAGGTAAAGGCTAACACGGGAGGACTATGGCTGACCAAGTTCACAGATGACTGCAAACTGGGTGTCATAATCGACTCGCCAACTGACACAAGCATCCCCCAAAAGGGTCTCACAGAGACACATAACTGGGGCCAGAGCCATGGCCTAAAGCTAAATGCCAAAAAGTGCATAGTCATCCCCTTTGGGAAAAACAAAGTGCCCACAAATTACCACATAGGTGGTAATCCATTAAGTACGGAAGAAGTAATTAGGGATTCGGGGACCCAAGTAGATAGCAATCTCTCCTTTGACAATCACATTGCCAAAGTGGTAAGAAAGACCTTCTATATAGCCCACCTTATCACGAAAGGGTTCACATCTAGATCAAGAGAGGTCATTGTGCCCCTCTACTCATCACTCATCAGGTCCATAATTGAATACAATGCCCCATTTGGGATTTACCTAACCCGACACCTACAGCAACTGGAAAGACCCCAAAAGTACCTCACCAAGAGGATCAATGGACTCAAACAGATGCCCTATGCAGTTAGGCTAAAGAAACTCCAGCTCTACTCAGTTACTTACCGCCTACTCAGAGGTGATCTGTGCCTGACATATAAAGCCATGTCCAAACCAGAATTAATGGACATGCTCCACCTCAGGAAATCCAAATCCCTTAGAGCCACATGCTCCAGGGACTTAAACCTCAGCACAGAAATAAATAGGACATACTGGAGGAACAGATTCATATTCCAGAGGCTCCCCTCACTCTGGAACAAAATCCCAATCCATGTTAGGCACAGCCCCTCAATGACCCTCTTCAAGAGAAATCATGACGAGTGGATGGGAGATCGTAGGTTTACCCCTGGGATCTCTTCTGTGTCCCTACTAGACAGAGGCACAGTAAACTAACCTTAAAAGGGCCATCTTCTGTGACCTACTATACAGAGGCACAGTCAACTAATCTAAAAGGGTGGCGAATGCCAAACACACTCTAGCTAGGCTTATAAATGCCCTAGGGCAGATAGCCTAGTATCAACCTATGAACCTATGAACCTATGAACTAGTCATTTACATCCTGTACATCACTCATATATTTCCATTCTCGTTTGTCTAATACCAAACACCAATCCACTCTAGATTGGATACTCGTATCCCACCCATCACTGATATCCCTAGTAGGGGGTCTACCAGACACCCTGAGTGACCACCAAGTCACATTCTTACTCAGATCAAAATCACCACAACTGACCCAAATATCTACACGCCTAATTAGAAACAAAAAACACTTTAACCGCTCCAACGTTATAAATGACCTACAAATGTGCAACTGGACCGTCCTAAAAAACCTACCTCTTGATGAAGCTGTACTATATTTCAATACTACATTCATAAACACTCTTAACCATTACCCCCCCTCCAGAACAACAAGAATTAAAACTAAATATGCCCCCTGGTTAACCCCAGACACAAATTCCCTCCTCAAAAAAAGAAACAAGGCCTGGACCAACTACCTCAACAGTCAATCCCAACTGAACAAACAAATATACGTTGAACTACGTAACAAAGCCAAAAAAACTCACCAAAACAGACAAAACATCTTACTACCAAAAGTTACAGGATAAGCACAGGAACAACCCACAAAAATTTTGGGCAGCAATTAACTCTATTCTACAACCAGGTAAAACAACTACCCCAACCCCAAAAATAGATAACCAAGAAGACATCCCCACTCAATTTAATAAATACTTTACAGAAACCATCCAGACCTTTGCAAACAACCAGCCCTATGACAACATCCCCATCCCTGCAAATTCACCCCCCCACCCCCAACTAACAATTGCCCCAAGTTCAGCTTCCACCCAGAACCAACCAAATCCATTGAAAAACTACTCTGCAAGCTCATCATATCCTGTCTCCATCCTAATTAACAGATCCATCTCCGAGTGTATAGTACCCAAGCTATGGAAAATATCACATATCATCCCTCTACATAAAGGAGGAACCTCCCTGGAACTCAATAACTACCGCCCTATAGCCATACTACCCCCTTTATCTAAAATTTTAGAGAGGGTAATACACAAGAAGCTAATGAAATATCTCCTAGAAAATAATCTAATAGAAACACAACAACATGGCTTTAGACCCTTCCATAGCACCACCACCGCACTAACAGAATTCACCAACATTGTTAATACTTACAGAAAACAACAGACTCCTTGTATCTGCCACCTTCCTTGACATGTCCAAAGCATTCGATATGGTTAACCACAATAAACTCCTTCTTTCACTAGCAACTCTAAACCTTATCACCCCTGTCATCTCCTGGTTCAAAAACTACCTCGAGGAAAGGAAACAAGCTGTTATATGGCAAAACCAACTTGCCCCCTCCCTACCAGTCTCCCTAGGAATACCCCAAGGCTCCATCCTGGGGCCACTTCTTTTTACCCTCTTCACCAATCAGCTCCCAAACAGTATTCCTAAAGCCTCAATAGTGCAATATTTGACCTACATATTTCTATAACCATAAAAAAGTACATAAAAAACTTGGCCTACTGTATCGCAATAAAAAAATTCCTCACTAACCACTCTAAAACTACAATAGCGAGGACTCACCTACTATCCACCCTACTTTATGCCTCCCCCGTGCTTACAAATCTCCGCAAATCTGACCTAAACAAATTTGATAGTTGTTATAATAAGATAGCCAAATTCGCTACAACCTCTCCCATCAGAACACATCACTGTGAATGACTAAAAAAACTCAATTGGCTAGAACTACCACTACTACTTCAACTCAATCAACTATCACTAGCCCACAAAATAATACATAACTCTAAAAACACGCCAGCCCTACAAAATCTTTTGCAACCCAGTACAACCACCAGGCCTTTGAGGTCTAGCACACAAAACCTCCTCAAAGTAACCACATATAACAATGAAGCTGGTAAGTCTGTCTACAGCCACTGTATAGCAAAAACCTGAAACTCCCTTCCTCCCCACATAACTGACAACAAATCCCCATCACAGTTCAAGAAACTTGTTAAAACTCACTTTTTGAATAATCGACTGTGCTGCTGTATCCCCCCTAGCTAATGTCTCATCAGAACACTTCACCTAACTTAAGTAACTCTGCTAAGCCAACCAATCATAGTACTGTACCCACTTAAGACTGTTAATCTACTGCTCATCCCATCTCTCCAGGAGTTAGGGAAAACTACCCCAGCAATGTTGTGCTTTCCATAAACAACTAAAACCATGAGAAGACATACTGTAAATCAATTTGTTATCCTTCTCAACTAAAACTAGGTGAAGACATATAGTGAATCAATTTGTTATTCTTCTCATCTATAGCGAGCATCATCTGCTCTCTCTGAGCTTTATTCTACATCTCTCTGCTTTTACTCTGATAGTAAATCTATCACAGGAATCCTAAACTTAGAAATATCTTCTAAAATGTAATATTATATTGTAGAGATTGAATGTATCCTAACTGTTAGTTAATATGTTTGTCAAAGTCTCTTCTATGGAAATTGTATGTCAAAAGTCTGTCCTTAAAGTTATGTTTTGTAAAAATTTTCTCTTGGAGCTTTTCTCCCAGGGCCTCCACTGAAAATGGACTTGTAATCCAGTTTGACTCTCCCGATCAACAAATGTAAAATAAAAAAATAAATAAATAAAATAAATAATATGCCATCACTGGCTTGTTTTACATTTTTTGTATGACTTCCATACTGGCATGTATTTGACAAGATATATTCTGAGTAAGAATGTGTAGGGTGTGTGCATCCATACATCACATCTGGAGTATATCCTACACTTGGGAAAGTCCATTGGTCATTTCCTGCAGCTGCCAGTAGTCCATCACACATATCCCACTGGTCTGATACATACAGGCAGCATATCCCACCATGTCTGACTGTGCTGCCAGCAATTCTACCATGCTCAGGTACAATGTCGTATAGGGTTCATGTGGTCCTGATGAAGTGCATAGAATATTGTTGTACTGATCACAATATGTCCCATTGTTGGCCAATAGTTCATATGTCTGCACCATTAACATAACTTTTTCCCATCATCCACTGCTGAACATATGGCTGTGTCATCAGCATACGGGATGATCCTTATGACAGTTTCATTGGTCTGGTGTTGTTATGAAGGTACACAGACATGACCACTGAATGCAATCCTGGCCAATATACCATGAAACCGCTATCATATTCTGTTTCATTCACTGTCACTTGCCCCACCTTGTTCTGTGCCCTACTATTCTGTGGTGTCGCTATCATATAATTAAATTTTTTGCTCCCCCCTCCATCTCCATCATTGCTTCCTATTGCTTTCCTGTGTGGGATACTGTGAAAATGGGCATATGCTGTCTGGCAGGGTGAACACTGTTTGTTTCTCAGATACATGTACCACTGAAAACAATAGATGGAACATATGATCTTATAGTATGGTCTTCTACCTATCTCCCTCCACATTTTCCATATCATAAAATATGCCACACTTCTGTTGGCTTCATTTCCCTACATAAAGGGACATGCCTCAGCCATATCCACACTTCTATGTCTGTTGTATAGTATGTATTTTGCATCCATATCTATCCATCCTCTATTTGTGTGCGCACCTTACTTGTCAGCACTTGGCATGGTGTGTATTGTTTTGCTAACTGTATCTGTTTAGCTCTACTCTAGTTCCTATACCTGTCCACCTTTGGAGTTATCTAAAACTAAAAAAGAGGCTTGCCCCCACCAAAAACAAACAAACAAACAAACAAACAAACAAACAAACAAACAAACAAACAAACAAACAGTATCCTTTTAACCTCTACCCATGTTTTGACATCAATGCACCTTTGGAATTCACCAAAAGCAGAAAAAAGGAGGCCTACACAACACGGAAAAAAAAAAAAAATCCAGAGTTTCTTTGACTACCCTCAGATTCCCTTGATGTTCTTGATGTTTACTATTTGTGTGCTACTGCTGCATCCATTTTACCAATTGTTTTCTATCATCAGCTGTTTCTGCTGCATGTAACACAGACATCCAACACTTTCAGTGTTTTTACAGACACCATTGCAATCATCCACCATTTTAATGGCATATTTACCACATTTCTACACACACACGCACACACACACACACACACACACACACACGTGTGTGTGTGTGTGTGTGTGTGTGTGTGTGTGTGTGTGTGTGTGTATATATATATATATATATATATATATATATATATATGGTTTACTATCACATGTTCAATCGTCATTCAGACGAATGTGACAATTGCCAACACAAATGGTCGGAAATTGGAACACCGACCAACCAAAATAGTGAACAGAGCATTTCAGCAATGTCGAATGTCGACATTGCTGAAATGCTCACATCTGCCCAAATCTACCAACACTGTTTGCAAGCCCCCCTGCACCCCCCCTACTTATATATACAAACTCCGAGATCGCACTACAGTGAGGGTAAGGGTACATTTCCCCATCCCCATTATAGTGTAATCTGCACTGCAATGATGGCGCTGACAACAGCGGCCATTCACTCTTGTCAGCTTTGACATTGTGGTGATCGCCCTACCAGTTCTGCTAAGTGGTTTTTGCACATATTCCGTTCGTCTGAAAGACGAATGAACATGTGATAGTAAACCTAAATGTGTGTGTGTGTGTGTGTGTGTGTGTATATATATATATAAAAAAAAAATATATATATATATATATATATATATATATATAAATATATATATATCTGCAGCACAGTTAAGGTTTTTTGTGGGTATACTGTTAGTGTTTGAAATTGTATAATCCAATATTTATAGTGTTACAAATATATGGTTTTCTACACTTGCATCTATCTTTCTATTGTATGACCATTACATTTCTAATATGGGTCTTACATGTTGTCATTGATGGATTTATGAATATCTGTCTCTTGTGTATGCAGAGAACAATGTGTCTGCATATTGTTACTATACTGGTTTGCACTTTTTTCTTGGTTGTTGCAGTTTACTGTACTAACATATAATATAGTACTGTAGCTATCTAGATAATTTTGCAACAGTACTGCACAGTGTGATGTGGACACAGTATGCAAATTACTATATCTGTAGTACAATAGCATTATGGTGACATGCATAATGTTATCACCTTGGAATTATCTGAAATTCATTGCAATTGAATCTCACTGCAGAGGTAATAAAATGCATATGATACTGTCTTAGTAAATTAGTGCATTCTTTCTAAGTAAGCCATCTTGTACTCAGGCAAAGAAATGACACATTTTGATTTTCATATGATCAGTAAAGGTATGCTCAAATGTCAATGGAGGTTACTGTGTTATCAGAATGCTCACCTGTAAGGAAAAGGGGTTCTATTTGTTCTTCACCCACAAATCTGGCATATGCTATACAGTGACCTGTGTTGTCTGCCACTAGTGTCATTTCAGAACCACGGTGATAGCTAATTCAATTTGCAAGTATTTGTTCACATGCTGAACAATGCACACAGCTTACATATATTTATTTATCTGTATATCATGTTTATATCATTTGCATATCTAAATATAATTTCTTAGCCAGCTACTTGTAACTGTAACTAATTTGTAAAAGAAAAAAAAAGTAAAAAAAAAAAGAAAAAATACACTGAAACTAACTAGTATAGTGCCTCCACGTGAACTTTGCATATTATTTGCAAGCCTTCCATAATGAGTGGACTTAATAAAGTAATAATCCACAAGAATCCAGAGTTTTAGTTTGAAAAATTTTGTTTTTGAAAAATAAGCCTTGATAGCTTTCATCAGTGCCACATTTTTATATATCATTCACTATTTTCCTGTCCATAACTTTCAGTTTTCTGCATGGCTACCTACGTGACAGTACTATCTATGTCACGGCTGCCTACATGACAGTAATATGTATGTCATGGCTACCTACGTGACAGTAGTATGTATAATGTGTATTGACTGTTCTTAAGGTCTAGTACACTGTTGCTTAGTAATCATGATAAGTATGTAAAGAAAGGAGGGGGTGCCATATGCATGGCTATTATTTCATTGAACATGAATCCCACAGTATTTCAAACCACATCAACCACAACCATCATCCTACTGAGTTACGATAACTTCTCTGATATACTCAGGTTATGTAAAAGTCATTTTGATCACATTTCTTTGGACAATGTGTTTATCAGTAGTGGACTGATGTATTATATTCTCATTCTTGGAAGTTGTAAGCTGTCAGTCTATTGCCCTTCAGTGCTCCCTAAGAATAAGCTTTACTGCACTTACCTATCCCATTTTCTTGCATACTATGTTTATACCTTTCTAATAATTTAACTGTTACTTTTGTTTCTTCAAACACTGATCAGTCCCCTAGATTACTTTGCAATTACTAAGGAAATCAACACTTATTCCAAATTCAGAATGCAACTCAAAAAGCACTTCTCCTTCCAAGCCAAATGCTCCTGCTTCAACAAAGGACACGTCACCTAAACAATCTCATTTCTGAGTCTCTTATCCTCTCCTCTCTCAAGACTCACTGAAGCTTGACCCACTTTAGAAACTAATATATATATATATATATATATATATATATATATATATATATATATATATATATATATAGCACATTATACTCTGCTCAATTGTGCATTGCACAGTGATTATTCACTGGAATGTATATACACATTGTTTTCATGTAATTAGTCTAAACTATTCTGCTATTTCTTACTTTCTGTATTTTTTTTGTTTTTGAAATGTTATATATTTCACCCCGGCTGAGCCTGAAACTGGTCATTATTGATCAGTGCACTAAGTCAGTAAAAAAATATATATAAATAAATAAATTAATTATTTTTTAGTTTTATTCATTACACTGTAATCTAGTGTATATCTCTATACATATCTATATCTATGTATGTATCTATATATATATATATATATATATATATATATATATATATATACACACACATATCTATATCTATCTATATATAATATATATATATATATATATATATATATATATATATATATATATATATATATCAATCCGATGATTGAGTTTTCACATGGTCGAGACCATATGATCAAATTTTTGAAAACAGAAGCTTTTGAATGGAGATCGCAGTACAGTGAAGAATGGGAAATTTACCTTTTTCCCCACTGTAGTGCAATCTCAGAGTTGGTGTATATAATTTGTAGTGGTTGTGGGGGTGCAGGGGGCTGCAGGGGACTTCATCCCCTAGAAAAACATAAAAAGAGCTAGATTTTTGTGGGGCTTTTTGTGTGTGTGTTTTTTTTTCTGAACATTGAGTTTTCAGAAACTCGATCATATGGTCTCAACCATATGAATTTTAAATTTCTGAAAACTCAATCTTCTGACATAGACCTATATATATATATATATATATATATATATATATATATATATATATATATATATATAATATATATATGTGTGTGTGTGTGTGTGTGTGTAGACAGATAGATATAGATGTGTGTGTGTGTGTGTGTGTGTGTGTGTGTGTGTGTGTGTGTGTGTGTGTGTGTGTGTGTGTTACTTTATAAAATATATCTATATCTAGATCTGTATCTCTCTCTCTCTCTCTCTCTCTCTATATATATATATATATATATATATGGGTTCCTATCACATCATCAAACTGTGTAATCACCGACACTCACCTCTTCGACACCAATCCATCGACGTCCATATCATCGACAATTCCGGTAAGCGATCTTTCCCCTCACAGGACCCATGGTAGCGCTTTCAAGGTGAATTCCACGGAATCACGTAAATCCTGATCGGTGTAACACAGGAAGAAGCGCTACCATGGGTCCTGTGAGGGGGAAGATCGCTTACTGGAATTGTCAATGATATGGACGTCGATGGATTGGTGTCGAAGAGGTGAGTGTCGGTGATTACACAGTTCGATGATGTGATAGGAACCCATATATATATATATATATATATATATATATTTAGAGAGAGAGAGAGAGAGAGAGAGAGAGAGAGACTGATATTGATATACTTTAGATTTATATACATGAGTATGTGTACATATATACATATACTTATGTTTCAGGCTTACCTTCTCATAGTTCATTTCAGCTAACACTGACCTTTGTTTTGTTGACCCACTTTGGTTGACAACACAGATAACTGGCAGTTGTTCAAGATCAGACTATCTTTAGGGTTGGGAAACATGCCTTTTCCCCAGGGACTGTGCAGTCTCAGAATAAATAATTAGCAGGGACTGTGGAGGGCACAGCTTCCTGTAATGAGAGTGGGAGAATGCAGGATGGCCAGCCTCTTGCAAATTCACTGTTTTAGAATTTGCATGGTCCAAGGAATAACCTCAGAGTATGCACAGAAGTATGTTGATGTTTGTTTGTTTCAGCCATTCAATAGTTTCTAGTATATCCATCTATCTAGAAACATAGCTGTCTCACCAGTGCCCTGTGCTGGTCCCACAAACCACCACCCCACCCCTCAGCTCTTCATGTGAAGAACAAAAGCAAACAAAAAAAGGGCTTCTGAAAAACTTTCAGGATGCTTCCTGTAGTCCTACACACAGTGCCCAATCCATACCACCACACCCCCAAGAGCAAAAACAAAGTCCATTCCTTTAACTGGCACACCAACCAGGTAGCCACACACAGGGCATGCCAACCCTCCTCACTCCCTCCTGCCCCACCTATTCAGGTCCTGTTTCTGTGCCCTGCCCTCAACCATCCTTCCTTATGTTAGAGTAAAACATAAATAAATAAATAAATAAATAATAATAACAATAATAATAATAATAACATTTTCTTTTAAACTGTAGCAAACTGTTTCCTACAAATGTAGCAAGCGGCTGCTACAACTTATATCCTGCTTAGAGTGCTACAGGACTCAGGTTTTAGTTAAAAAAGAAAAAAAAATATATTTTTTTACTTTGAAACTGTAGCAAACTATTTGCTACAATGTATCAAGCAGTTGCTACAGTAAGACCACACACAGGGCGCTATAGCACTCAGGTTCCACTATTGTCCTAAGAACGATCGGTATGCATACCTCTCAACTGTACAGATTGTTGCAGAATGTCCAGATTTTTGCCTCATATTTTTGGTATGGTCCTCATAAAATTTTAGTTTTCTGTTAAAGCACTGGTAAAGCATTGAGACTTGTAGTCAGAAAATAATGACACGTATTTGAATTTCAGACTTCATTCCCTTCAGAAAATCCATATTAATGCAAAACCTGTTATTCTATCAACTGCCTATGTTTGTAAAAGCAATATTTAAAAATTATCCCTATTTTTGGGCCTTTGTGCCCTCATTTTTTATTATTTTGTCCAGATTTCTTGTTCTAAGATGTAGAGATGTATGTCTATATGAGGGATGGCTAAGTGGATCACATCCCTCTAACACTTTGCACCCAGGGCAGCTGACACATTTGCCATGCCCTAGCTACTCTATTACATCTGTCTATTTATCTTTATATGTGTGTGTGTGTGTGTGTGTGTGTGTGTGTGTGTGTGTGTGTGTGTGTGTGTGTGTGTGTGTGTGTGTGTGTGTGTGTGTGTGTATATTTGTGTTTAGATAGATATACATATATACATTATATTACACATAATGCAAGAATTTTCCATTTCATGCAAGCATCTCCCTATTGGCTACCCAAGGTGAATACATATAGGATACTGTCATTTATAAATGTGCAATTTAATAACATTTTTTCCGTTACAGCATACTCTGTGTTACAAATCAATTTACAGTTTTCTTCTCCTACTGCCATCTACTCTCTACATGTGATTTGTCTGCTTATGTTACTGCATGTCAACACTTGTGCAATAGTGAATCTCAGCAACCATTCCATTGTGCATCTTCAGACTGCATGGCAGTCAATCTGCTAAGTATTATACTTCCCAGCATTGTATATTCACTTAAGATCTCACCCCCCCCATTTTTTATAGTTCTGCAAGCATGTATTACCAACTCCAAACCCAAACAAGTTGTGTATGTCAGCTTCCCCTCAGATTATTAATTATACACTTCATGGAACCTTCTCCACAACCTCCGGATCACTCTCTTCCCAAAACTTTCTAGAGGAATTTTCATCACTCCCCAATATCACAACCCTCAGCCCCAAGGTATATAATATAACACAGCCACCACGCCCAACCTACCTACTCACCCTACTGGCAGAAGGATATAGTCATCCTGGGAAACAGAATCCCCTCTGATATCCTAACAAGAGCACCTCATTCAACCTCTCATCTACCTGTTTAGAAACCACTAAGACACCTGTATCATGCCTCACAGTGTGGAAAACAGCCATTGTCAAGCCCACTCTAAAACTTCCAAAACATCCCATGCAAATGATTCCTGCTTAATCTCCATTCTTCACACCCTTTGGCAAAATATTGGAAAATTTGATTTATGCCCAGCTGCCAGAGTACCTTCAGGTGCACAGAATATTTTCTCCTGTACAACATGGAGTGGTAGAAGTACTATTACTGCTCTGTGCACCTTTAAAAATGACATACTTACCCAATATGAACAAAGGTAAACTAGCCAGAAACCTGTTTGCAGAACTAACTAAAGCCATTGACACACTGGACCACCAGATGCTATTAAACTATCTAATCTCTGCATGAATTTGCCAAACAGCAGTGAAATAGTTTGAATCATTCCTAGCAATCTGTTTAAAATGCAGCACAGACCTTCCACACCGCCCCTGCGTCACCTCACAGTAAGACGTTGTCCTGTTCGATTCTCAGCTAAAGCGTCTTCTGTGTGGAGACGTGCGTGAATGGGTGTACCTTCGTTGAAGGTTGTGCGTCAGGCCTGGCAAGTCGGTACGTAAAAATTTGCTGCCAATCATTAGCGGACCAGAGTTCCGCTGTGGCGACCCCTAACTAGGAAAAGCCGAAAGATACAACAACAACTCTTCTCACTATTTATCAATAAATGTCCCACAGGCCTTTCACATATGTCACATTATTAGACCCTACCTTTCTCTCACTCAAGGATCAAAAATCAACTGGAAACAGACCTACAAAACCTATCTGACTGGCTATTTACCCACATACTAATTCTAAATACAAAAGAAATAAAAACTAGATAAATAAATGAACAAATAAAATACATTGTCTTTGTAACCAAACAAAGACTGGTCATGTTACACACCAAATGGGTCATTATTACTCAAATAAGGAGATAATAAAATAGTTCATTATTATAAATACCATAGTGTTTGGCTTAACCCCAATCTCAACCTAAAGAAACACATGCAAAGTATTAAGGCAACAGGAAACACATTTTTCTTCTAGTCTAATAACATATCTCACTTCCTTTTCCCTGCGGGAAGAACTATGATTGGTAACGGGGTAATACTCTCCAAACAGGAGTATGTTCTCCCCATCATGGCAACCGCATCAAAGAAAAATCTTAATATAAAGCCTGACAAAACATTTGCAGTAACATCTGCAAATGTATCACCCTACCCCCCAAAACAGAACAACACTGCTTCATACTTAATAACGCCAAATGGTTTGCTTTGAAACTGAAAAACACTTCTTTTAGCAGACCTAGTCTGAAAACTCACTAACGTTAATTCAGTCCACTTCCTGGGAGCAGACTGTATGACAAAACCTGTCTCTACAACCCTAGATCCCTCCTAGCACATACTTACAATCCATGCTTCAGACCTGTCATTGAAACCTACTCTTCTCTAAGCATGCCTTCTCCATTCTCACCAGTAAAATGTGGACACAACTACTCTCCACATGTAAAATCTATTACTTCTTTCCCTAAATTTCACTCAGAATTAAAGTCTTTCTCATTCAAACTAGCAATATATATATATATATGAAAAAAAAAAATATATATATATATATATATATATATATATATATATATATATATATAATATATATATATATATATATATATATATATATATATATATAAAATATATATATATATATATATATATATATATATATATATATATATATATATATTTTTTTATAGGGTGTATATCAAAAGCTCGAACGCTGCAAAGTTCAAATATCAAAACCTCAAACTGGAAACCTCGAAGATTGAAAATATCAAAGCCATAGAACATCGAATTCTTTCCCAGGGAAAGAATTCAGTGGGCCATTTTCGCAGCTTCACTATTTCCTCCACTGTGGTGAGATGTCGGAATTGGTATATTTAAGTAGGAGGGCTGTGAGGGGTGTAGGGGTGAAGCCCCCCACATTAGAAATAGTTTGTAGTGTTCGTGTGTTTCGCGTTTTGTACTGGAACAGTGATTTTTTTTCCCCAGGGAAAAAAAAAATCGCTGTTCTCAGTCTTCGGGGTTTTCAGCTTATATATACATATATATATATATATATATATATATATATATATATATATATATATATATATATATATATATATATATATATATATATATATATATATATATATATATATATATATATATATATATACATACATATATATATATATATATATATATATATATATATATATATATATATACATATATTTACACTATGACTACTGTGTGTGTGTGTGTGTGTGTAATTTTAATTGTTTAAAATTGACTGTTTAGTGTTGTTGTTAATGTGATGGGACTGAAATTTCATGTATCCTGCGGTTACCCTGAAAGTGGTCTAGTAGCATCAGTGCTCTAACCTGATCAACAAATGCAAATAAATAAACATAAATAAATTATCTCAAGATATACATGATTAGTATGGCTGTGAAGTGGATTGATGCATAGTGAAACTATTTGCTTAATTTTGTAAAACTTGCTGTGAACGTGACTCTTCACAGTTATTTACTTATTTGTACATACATTTAAACTTAGTCTTCTGTTTTCTATTATATGCAAGACAGATATTTTGAGTTTTCGGCTTAACTTTTTGTATGTACTTTATGGCCTGTGCAATAGTCACATTTTAGCCCATTTTTAGTGACTGCCACAAGTTGTGTCTGTTCCATGGAAAGCCAGGTTTCTAGGTCCTTCTTTAGTAGCTTAGGGGGGCCAGGTTTATGTATTATTTATATATATATATATATATATATATATATATATGTGTGTGTGTGTGTGTGTGTGTGTGTGTGTGTGTGTGTGTGTGTGTGTGTGTGTGTGTCTGTGTGTGTGTGTGTGTGTGTGTGTGTGTGTGTGTGTGTGTGCGCGCGCATGTGTGTGTATATCCTGATCTAAGCAATTTCAAGAAATATATTTTCTTAGCATGACAAATTAGAGTCAAATAGATGTGAAAACTCACACCAGTGGAAAAAGATTAACAAATAGCCACTAAGTTGGCACAGATAGATTTCAATAACATTTACTCCAGAAATGTCTAAATTTGGTCATTGTTTGTTACCAGTCTATATGTTAACATACTTTTGCCAATAGAGCTGTCACTACAAGTCTAAGTTATGCAAGTATTCACTGCCCAACTATGGCTGAAGCAAGTCTTATTTGCTTATTTATTTATTTTTATTTATTTACTCTTTGTTGACCAAAATAGCCCCACTAATTCAGTGACTTCGTTTCAGGGAAGATCCAAGGTAGTATTCATACTGACTTGGAGAAATTTGGCCATGACACTGGGGAAACCTTCCATACTCTTTTTGCCATTAGGTGCCAATAGAGGTCTGCAGTCAACATTAGAGTTTTTCAAGCTGTCTGAAAGGAAATGGTAGGCCGAGAGTGTACTGATGCAGAATACTGAATTACCACTAACAGATTCAGTAAGACAGGAGATCATTATTACAGAGCTGAAGGAAAGAGGTCTATAGACACCCTTGTGTTGATGGGGATGATGGATCAAGGTGAGTCAAATGGTGATGAGGAAGAAAATTGTATTACTATGGTGGATCACATGCTGGGAGAGGTAACAAAGGGGGCAATGCCAGATGAATTGGGAAAAGGAAATGGATTACCTGAAGGCACTGACATGAGAGTGGGGACATACTTGGACAGTGCAATGCTGGTTTTAAAAGTTATTGATGTGAACAGCAAGAAATTTCTTTCATATTCAGAAATGGTAAACAAAGGTAAGAAAGATGCTAAGACTGAAGCTGAAAGAAGGCAAGAACTGATGCAAGGATAACGGACCAGAAGAACAGACCAGTAGTAAGAATCAAAACAAAGAACAGTGACACTATTGACTGGTTAGAAGTCATGAGGGGTATTATTTTACCTTTGGGGTTTAAATTATAGAGCATTAATAAATTCAGGAGCAGAAGACTTTTGAGACTTTTACTTTTCTTGAAAAATTTATGAATGAAGTAGAGAAAAACAAATTAATGGAGTCATGGAATGAGTATATTTTTAAGAACTTGGGACTACAGTTAAGGAAGAATAAAAATATGCAATTCAGAATGTTGCATATAAAGGAATATGAGTTTAATATTTTTTCCTGTCTATTTGTAATAAAGCTGCAAGAAGTTAAAACGTTATAAAACATGGAGGGTTGAGAATAGAAAAAAAAAACAGAGAATGGACATAAAAGATAGACTTTTACAACTAGAATATATTATCTAACATATTCTACAGATATGAAAGAAATAAAAGGAAGGGTAAAATGGTTGAATTTTTTTCATCTCATAGAGTAGTATGAACTAGAATAGGGGATAAGATACTAAGGAAAGACAATACTAACTAGAAAGACTACGAAACAAATCATATGGGAAGAGAACATAAGATTTTATGGGAACAGCATATGATTATCAGAGTACATTATGAACACTGGGCAAACTGGTAGTGCGCTTGTAAAGAAAAATACAAGAAATACATTTTTGATTTAGAAAAAAGACTGAAGCAAAGGAATGGAGGAGTATATAAGGAAATTATAAAAAGATATCAAAAGAGATAGGACAGTATGAAGACTAATAAGAGAAAGCAAAGAGAGCTATGTGAAAATATAGAAAAAAGTTAAAAAATATGTTGTTTAGACAAAGATTTTTTAAGGAAAAAGAGGAAATTTCACTATTTTTATAAAACTATGTAAACACAAGATGAGGAAGAACACAATGTTTGATAAAGAAGGGGAATTTCATATAAGCAGTGAGAAATAATGGAAATTGTACAACTGTTTATGGGTAGAATCTATGAAAATTAGATAATACAAGAAGCACGGATTGTGAAAAAAAAATTTGAAAATGTTAAGAATTCCATAAAAATGAGAAGAATAAGCAGCTGGAATAGATGGATTAAGGTATGAATATTATATAGAAATGAATAAAAATGAAAAAAAAAAACATATTATGTACAACATTAAATGAATAGATAGAGAAAGGAGTAATAGATGAAGATGAAGGGATTTGGGGTAGAGTAATTGAGTTAAATGGAAACATATTAAAGAAGATATATAACAACATGGAGACTGAACATTGGAAAATACAGATTATAAAATCTTTATGAAAGAAATACAAAAAAGGATGCAGAATATTTTGGGTGAAGTTATAAGAAAGTGGGGTTTTGAAATTAAGGAGAGAAAGAAGTGAAGAAAATGTTAATAATGGCAATAAAAGTAACAGAGATGATTTTGAAAGTAAATGAAGTAAGGTGAATGACATGATGTTGCAAAGGCATTTGAAAAAGTTAGTCATAAAGTGATGTGACTCTGTCTTCAAGCTAGCCAATCACAAATGGGGGGTTGTAAAATCAATTTTAAATTTTTGGTTTTGGGAAATATTGCTGACTATGAGATCAAGTTGAATGCTGAGGAGGAGTTGGGATGGTTGGAATATACATGGCAGGTTACGTTGAATGCCTGCTATCCCCCTGGGCTAAACAACAGAGAAGATTTTGTAGCCTATTTGAAAAAGAAAGGGTTAAGACATTAATTTGGAATGTCATGTGATGATATCTTTTAGTATTTAATGAAGTGAGAGGTTTTAATTTAGTCTGAAGAAGTCTTGTGTATGAAAAGACGAAAGCGCTTACTGGATTTTTACTGAATTTCTCCATTAAAAGCACAGTTTGGTTTATCACCGAATTTATTATTTTTATTTTTATCAGTTATTTGGTTTAATACGTTTTAAAGTGATTTATTTTTGTTACGTTTTAAGATGAGCCAAGCAGGTTCTAGTTTTTTGACGATTCCAAGTGGATGTACTCTTCATGATGGCCCAAGTGGGTCGCTGATGTTAAATCAGGAAGGCTTGCTGAATGTTGGAGCAACAAGGCATGGACAGTTACCAAAAAGAACTAATGATCTGTTGTCAAACTGTTTAGCCCCTCCAGGTGATGTGTTTTTGACTCTAAGCAATGAAGGCACCAGTAACAGTTATTCTTTTGATGCTTATGAACTATTTAAAGATCTAGAAAAAGATCTCATAAAGCTAAAGCTTCTACAGTGGGATGTTGCTTATTTTGATAACTGTTTGCATGTTAAGAGGGTTCCAAAGGGCCTCAGACTCACAAAAATGCCGAATGGGAATGATTTACCCAAAGACTTTATTGACAGATGGGTCGAATTAAACCAAAAGGTGGGGCTACAATATGTTGAAATGCTGTCCGAGTTCAATAAACTAAAAATTGAACAATTGAATAATAAAATAAATTCTAGTTTCTTTTCTCTTAAAGATCAGTTGACTGCTGACAATTTCATTGCCAAATTTAGTCTTATTCAAGACAAATTAGCAAAAGAAAACGATCTTTTGTCCTAATGGAAAATTAAAGTGTTTCAGCTCGATCTTAAAGAATATGAGGAAGGGAACACTTATATTAGGGTAACAACAGGGCACACTGATGTAGCAGCTGATGTAACACGCTTGAGAATCGAAAATGAGGCAGCACTGACTGCAAGTGGAGACGAGGAAGGGCCAAGACACTCAGAACATCTAGCGCAGTGTAGGCAATAAAATGAAGTGGTGATTTCCAATGCACAAGCTTGTCCCATGCCTTCAAAAATTTTTCAGCAGGGACAGCAGGCACAGAAGGTGCAGGTTTATCAGAAAGGGCCAAATGGCCGAAGGACTTGGGCAGAAGTAACATCATCTACCACAGGGAATTACAACAACCAGTCCAAGAAGAAGGTATGAAAGAAATGGAAGAAATAACTGTTTTTTCAGGCACTTTTGATCCTAGCAGTTTTTTAATTGTCAATTTATCATCCAAACTTTTGGATGCCAAGACTTGTGACATTCTGAGTAGGGGTTGGAATTTTGTTCCATCTACTAGAGCGAACAAGTGTGATGTACTGAATGAGCTGAGAGATTTTGTCAGGAAACTGAATTTCAAAGTTTTGTTTAAAAATAGCAACAACAATGTAAGTAAAGAGTTCAGCAGACCAAGTACTTTTAATCCTCCTTTGAGAAAGGAATTAGAAATGTTTCTTAGTATGACTGAGCTTGAAATTATTGAATTGTTGAATAACAAAAGTAGTTTCAAATATCATAATATGTCTATAAATGAGCGCAAGCTGTTTTTTGATTTAGTTAATAATAATAAAATTCTTGTTAGCAAAGCAGACAAAGGAAATGCTTTGGTAGTACTAGATAGAGACTATTATGATATGAAAATGTATCACATGTTGGCTGATGATGAATTCTATAAAAAAGGTAGTTTTTCTGCTGTTAAAAAATCATATTGTTTTATTGATTCCTTAATTGAAGAATGGTTTTATACAGGAAGGATCACAGAGGATACTAAGAAATATATTTCGAATGCAGCTCCTAAATTTAGTAGATTTTTTGGCTTGGCTAAAATACACAAAGATCTGGAAGACCCTATGTTCAGGCCTATAGTAGCAAGTGAAGAGACCAAAACTGAAGCCATTTCTATTTTTGTAGACAAACATTTACAAAAGGTAGCGGTCAGAGGTAGTGCTTATATTAAGGACACCTTTGATTTTATTGGACACATCAAAAAAGTGAATGTTATGGAGTCAGACATTTTAGTCACTTTAGATGTGAAGAAGTATTTATATACAGTTATTCCCAATGAAGACGGAATGAAAACAGTGAGATTAGAGCTTTTAAGTTCAGGTTTGTTTTCCAATAATACTTTTAGTTTACTTATGGAAATGTTAGATGTTATTTTGAGCTACAACTACTTCAAGTTTAAAGATGATTTTTTCCATCAAAAAAATGGAGTAGCAACGGGTGCAGCGATGG
Organism: Protopterus annectens; assembly: GCF_019279795.1. NCBI lineage: Eukaryota > Metazoa > Chordata > Ceratodontiformes > Protopteridae > Protopterus > Protopterus annectens. The sequence goes on from NC_056728.1 coordinate 682,650,274, forward strand.
CACCCAGTTATGCCAACATTTTCATGAATGGTTGGGAGAAAAGACATATTTTGATTGATACATCCAAAAACAAAAATATACTTTGTTACAAAAGCTTTACAGATGATTTATTGTTTGGAGAGGGGGGTTGGAGTCCCTTGAATCTTTCTTGCTGTATATAAACAGGGTTTGTACGTACTTGAAATTTACTTCAGTTTTGAATGATAAAAGTATTTCATATTTGGATGTAGTAGTGTGTAAAGAAAATGGCAAGTTAGCTACTAAAATCAACAAAAAGAATGTGCAAAACAATGCATATTTACACTTTTCAAGCATGCATCCCAGATATATGAAAGAAAATATTGTTAAGGGTCAACTGATGAGGGCACATCAACTTACTTTGGATGATGCTGATTTTATAAAAGAGAGCAAAGCTATATGTAACAAGTTTGTAGCTAGAGGCTATTCAAACGAATCAGTGAGAAGTAAACTTAGTGAAGTCAAAAGAACTAGAGAAAATGTAGAAGTTTTTTCTAAGAAAAATATCAGCAATGACTTTGGAACTGCTATGCAAATATCGAATAGTGTAGATTCGGAAGCCATCAAATAGATTATCAGAACAAATTGGAAAATTTTGAAGAGCAGTGAAGAAGTACTAGAAGCAGTCGGTAAAGGTCCACGCTTTCTGTACAAAAATGGAAAGAGTTTTAAAAACTTTTTCCAAAGCAGTTTGAATCCCAGGTCTTTTAGTACAAGAGGCAGGATGGAAAAATGTTTGGCATGCAATTTTTGTGATTTAATTTATGAAGGAGTCAGTGAAATTGTTATTAATGATGTAAAATATATATGTCAACAAGGTTTACACTTGCAAATCAAAGTTTGTTGTTTATCTAATTATATGTCAGTCTTGCAATGCATTCTACGTTGGCCGTACTAGTAGGGAGCTATTCAAAAGAATGTATGAACACAAAAGAGCTGTGGAAACTGGCAATGAAGCTAATGCTTTAGGTAAACATTATAAAATGGGGGTTGTAAAATCAATTTTAAATTTTTGGTTTTGGGAAATATTGCTGACTATGAGATCAAGTTGAATGCTGAGGAGGAGTTGGGATGGTTGGAATATACATGGCAGGTTAAGTTGAATGCCTGCTATTCCCCCTGGGCTAAACAACAGAGAAGATTTTGTAGCCTATTTGAAAAAGAAAGGGTTAAGACATTAATTTGGAATGTCATGTGATGATATCTTTTAGTATTTAATGAAGTGAGAGGTTTTAATTCAGTTTGAAGAAGTCTTGTGTATGAAAAGACGAAAGCGCTTACTGGATATTTACTGAATTTCTGCATTAAAAGCACAGTTTGGTTTATCACCGAGTTTATTATTTTTATATTATGTACAACATTAAATGAATAGATAGAGAAAGGAGTAATAGATGAAGGGATTTGGGGTAGAGTAATTGAGTTAAATGGAAAAATATTAAAGAAGATATATAACAACACAGAGACTAAACATTGGAAAATACAGATTATAAAATCTTTATGAAAGAAATACAAAAAAGGATGCAGAATATTTTGGGTGAAGTTATCAGAAAGTGAGTTTTGTGATGTGACTCTGACTTCAAGCTAGCCTATCACAAATGTAAATATTGTAAATAACTAAATTGTACTATGTATGATCTTATGCCTGTTTATCTTGCATGAAATAAAATTGTAAAGGCTTTTCTTTTCCACAATTGTACCTGTAACTAACGTATGTAATGCAAACATTTTTGTAACTAAACTATGTAATGTGGAGCTTATCTCCCCGGGCCTCCACTGAAAATGGGCTCCCTGAGCCCAGTGGACCTCCACGGTCATCAAACTGGAAATAAATAAATAAATAAATAAATAAATAAATAAATAAATAAATAAATAAATGTGGAAGATTCTAGAGTTATATGGAATAGGAGAAAAATATGAATGTTATAAAACTATGATATGAAATGTCATAGGTGGCAGTTCCAGTAAACTGATGGATTGTAGGGAAGATAAAAGTTAGGAGATGAGTTAAACAAGGCTGTCTACTGAGTATGTGTGCTCACTAGTAATGAATGCAATGATTCAAACATGTATGTCTGAAATGAAAGAAACAAAATGGGAAATGGGAAACAGAGTTATAACACCAGCTTGTCTTTCATATGCAAATACTTTAGTGATTGTGATAAAAAATCAGATATGGACAGGTTGAAATGGTGGCATGAGTGTAGCAATTATTAAACACAGTTGGGTTACAGATAAATAAAGCAAAAAAGCAAAGGGCTTGGTAATACTGAGACAATAAGTGGATTGTATTATAATAGGAAGGAAATAAGCATATTAGGAGTGACATTTAAAGAGTATGAAAATATAGAGGAAAGATAATTCTGGAAGAATTTAAAAAATATTATTATGGTGATGATTTAACAAGAAAGTGAACCAGTTTCTATAAACTCTGCAGAATATGGGATGTTATGCCAATATCAGCAGTAAAATTGCAGATAACAATGTAATATGTAAAAATGAATAGACCAAAACACGCACGTAGGACTGGTGCAAGGTTACAAAGAATGTAAAATCCCAACAAAACGAACCAGCACACAGGAGACCGGCTGTTAAAATATTTATTGTGGCAAATCCTTCATAGAAATAACAGCAACAGCAAACCGGTTTCGGCTAAACTACCATAGCCTTCTTCAGTGCAGACAGACACACACATGGTGCATTCTGATATCCATTTATATAGGAATTACTTAAAGTGACAAGCACAGAAAACCACTTGCATGAACAGTTAATATGTGAACTGGTCCATAGCCCATTTATGAAACATAATAATGTACAAAAACTATTATTTTTGAAATAAACAAATAAAATAACATTATTTCAGAAAAAATCTCAATATATAGGTATGAACAACTAATAACAGATCGGCATGAATCAAGACATTTCATTAAGACCTGGTTTAAATAAAGCCCCCAACCCAGTTATCCAGGAAAATTCCATGTTATTCAGTTTTTCATGCCAACCTGCTTTATTGGCTCTGTGCAAGTCTATTTTATCAATAATAATAAATCTGAATTTGGCCGTACTGTGTATCTTAGTATGTTTACATAATGCATTAGACAGTTTGTTATTTCTGATAGCACTTAAGTGTTCACTGATATGATATTTAATTGGTCTGGATGTCTGTCCCACATAAAATGCTGAACAGGAGCAAGTAGCCAAGTATATTACCCAATCCATATTGCAATTGCCAAAAACATTAATGTAATATATTTTGGGAGTATTCTTGCTAGTAAATTCCATGGTTTTATGAATGTATTGGCATGCATTACAATGTCCACAAGGATAACATCCTCGCAATTGATCACCCAATATAGTGGTTTGTATTGGTCTAGGGTGATTGTACCTCTTATAGTGTGTAAAATGACTGTTTAATGTTCTCCCCCTCTTATATGAAAAAGAACACGTGGCAGGTAATATTTCACCAACATGTTCATGAGCTCTTAGAATCCCCCAATGATTATTAACAATTTGTCTGAACAAGGGTGTATTATTACCAAATGTGGTTATGAACCTAATCTTCTGGTCACTGTTATTTATTTGATTCAATTGCTTATAACAAAGCAATTCTGACCTGGATGTGTTTCTAACTTGATTTTTGGTTTGATTGATATGATCAGGATGGTAACCCCTATCAATGAACCTCTGTGCCAAATCATTTTCACATATTAATTGTGCCTCCTCTGATGAACATATACGTTTGGTCCGCAAAACCATTTATCATAACCACATTTCTAATTTGGCTAAGGATTTAGCACAGTTAGAGGAACAATTGATTAAAAAGAAAACTTACAAATTTAACCGAGATTTGGCAGACTATGAGAAGGGTAAACCTTTCATGGTACAAAAAACTGTCAGATTTAATGATTCTAGTTTCAGAACACACAATAGGCGGAAACGACCCAGATCCATATTGAAGAAAAATACCCCTACTATGAGTGGGACATCTGAGGATGATACCTCATCCACCACTGATTATGATGGCCTTCCCCTCCAAGATTCCCCAGTAGCTAAAAGAAGCGTAGCTAAACAAAGACAGTCTGATGACTCCTTGATCACTTTAGATCAAGCAAACGCAGGGGTGGGAGAAAACATAGACATAAGGGGCCCAAATTTGGTCACACTATTACAAACAATTGTGAAACAATAAACAATGTGTACAATATTTCATCTTTGGAACTGTCTGATGCTCAAATAAAACTGTTGAACAAGGGTTTGAATTTTGTGCCGGCTGTATCTGTTCCTGAACATATATTGATTAATGAGTTGCATGATTTCTGCAGGTTGATTAATTTAAAAATATTTTTTTCAGATACACTTGATTCTCAAAGATCAACAGGTTTTAGATTTGGTCCATCTAATTTTCAGCCACCTATGGATAAACATGTATCTATTTTTAAAGAATGTGTGACTAAGGAGTTGCATTTCTCCCTAAGTCATCAGTCTCCAAAATATAATCTTACTGTGGATGAACAACAAGCGTTATATGATTTAAAATCTAACCATGACATTGTTATTACTTCTGCGGATAAGGGTGGAGTCATTGTGGTGATGGACTGGTCTATGTACCGTGCTGAGGCTATTAGACAACTGTCTGATCTTAAGTTTTACAGTCAACTTGTGGTTGATCCGACTCCAAACTTTAAAAGTCATATTGATTTTATGTTAGATTCAGCTGTGGAGGATAACATCATCACTAGTAATATATGTAAACAGCTTAAAGTATCGGATCCTCAAGCTCAATATCTATATTTGCTTCCTAAAATTCATAAGGACCCGAATAATCCTCCTGGCAGGCCCATTGTATCGGGTAATGGCTCATTAACTGAACCTCTTTCTGCCTTTTTGACATTCCATCTAAAACCATTACTCAAGCTGGTTAGATCTAGGCTTCAAGATACTACAGAATTTCTACAGATAGTACAAGACACACAGTTGGAAGATAATTGGTGGTTATGTACTCTGGATGTAACATCTCTTTATACTAATATTCCACATAATGCAGGAATATCGGCTGTTGCATTTTGGTTGGATAAAGCTAAGCTATAAAGCCCTGAATTCAATAATTTTCTTATACAACTTACTGAATGTGTCTTGACGAAAAATGTTTTTCATTTTGAAGGACAGGTTTATTGGCAGATGAGGGGTACGGCTATGGGAGCCTCTTTTGCTCCCATTTATGCCGATTTATTTATGGGCTTTTTTGAACAACAATATATCTATGACTCCAACCATAATAGATATATTCAGGAATTGGATATTTGGCACAGATATTTAGACGACTGTTGGATGGTGTGGCGGGGTGATTTGGATTTGGCTGATGAGTTTATGAGATATTTGAACAACAATGATATGGGTATTCATTTTACATTACAAATACAATACCAAGAAATAATATTTTTGGATGTGGTAGTTTCCAGACAAAGTGATCACACTTTGGCTACCAAAGTTCATAGGAAATTTCCACAATACAATACTATTCTTCATGCCACCAGTAATCATCCCCGCCACATCATCAATAACATTCCTAAATCACAATTTTTGCGGACCAAACATATATGTTCATCAGAGGAGGCACAATTAATATGTGAAAATGATTTGGCACAGAGGTTCATTGATAGGGGTTACCATCCTGATCATATCAATCAAACCAAAAATCAAGTTAGAAACACATCCAGGTCAGAATTGCTTTGTTATAAGCAATCGAATCAAATAAATAACAGTGACCAGAAGATTAGGTTCATAACTACATTTGGTAATAATACACCCTTGTTCAGACAAATTGTTAATAATCATTGGGGGATTCTAAGAGCTCATGAACATCTTGGTGAAATATTACCTGCCACGTGTTCTTTTTCATATAAGAGGGGAAGAACATTAAACAGTCATTTTACACACTATAAGAGGTACAATCCCCCTAGACCAATACAAACCACTATATTGGATGATCAATTGAGAGGATGTTATCCTTGTGGACATTGTAATGCATGCCAATACATTCATAAAACCATGGAATTTACTAGCAAGAATACTCCCAAAATATATTACATTAATGTTTTTGGCAATTGCAATATGGATTGGGTAATATACTTGGCTACTTGCTCCTGTTCGGCATTTTATGTGGGACAGACATCCAGACCAATTAAATATCGTATCAGTAAACACTTAAGTGCTATCAGAAATAACAAACTGTCTAATGCATTATGTAAACATACTAAGATACACAATACGGCCAAATTCAGATTTATTATTATTGATAAAATAGACTTGCACAGAGCCAATAAAGCAGGTTGGCATGAAAAACTGAATAACATGGAATTTTCCTGGATAACTAGGTTGGGGGCTTTATTAAACCAGGGCTTAATGAAATGTCTTGATTCATGCCGATCTGTTATTAGTTGTTCATACCTATATTTTGAGATTTTTTTCTGAAATAATGTTATTTTATTTGTTTATTTCAAAAATAATAGTTTTTGTACATTATTATGTTTCATAAATGGGCTATGGACCAGTTCACATATTAACTGTTCATGCAAGTGGTTTTCTGTGCTTGTCACTTTAAGTAATTCCTATATAAATGAATATCAGAATGCACCATGTGTGTGTCTGTCTGCACTAAAGAAGGCTATGGTAGTTTAGCCGAAACCGGTTTGCTGTTGCTGTTATTTCTATGAAGGATTTGCCACAATAAATATTTTAACAGCCGGTCTCCTGTGTGCTGGTTCGTTTTGTTTGGATAATATGTAAATATGCCACAGTAACTCCAAATATCTTGGCGCACAATGGAGTATCTCAGTACTAACAGTGCACTGTATATTAGTTAAGCAATAACCGACGACGTGGTGTTGTATATTGAAGATTTATCCACACTTGGTGTGGTTTAATCATGAGGGTGAAGCCCGAGTGATTAAATAAAGCCAACCGTGGGTAAATCTTTAATATACCACAACCATGGAGTTGGTTATTGCTATTATACAATGACATTATTTAATAAAAAATACTTACTTTTCTTAAATAATATCTTTGTGTAATGGTGTATTACTGTTCTGCTGGTGGTGGTATACTGCTTCCTTTTTTTTGATGTACTGAGCGTGCGTATGGGACTTGCATTCTTATGCCTACCCAGTACATCAATGCTTTGAAACGGAAGCAACGGAAAAAAAAAAAGTCTCCATTGCTCCGTTTTTTTTCTTTTTTTTTTGTATTTATTAAAAAAAAAAAAAGATTTTGGACACTTTATACCAATGGAAAAAAGTCTGGGCGACCGGACTTTTTTCTGTTGGTATATTGTGGGATTTAAAATGGGCACGCTGGCCAATCAGCGTGCACATTTTGGAATACTAATGGGGGGGGGGTCATTGTATAATTGCAAGTAATCTATAAGTAATGAAAAAAAATCACTGTCAGTGTGTGATGTACATTAACAAAGTTACAGAAATAATCTCACAATCTAAGCAGCCTGACAGTCATAAGTACATATCTATAATAGAATCTCTCCAGTAAGCTTAAAGATAACTAGACAATATCACCATAAGTCTGTTATTATTAAAATATGCCAGCTATCACTTAAGGATTCCAATGGAATCTATAAATTTTGTAATAAAAAATGAATAAAGGCAAAGGGCAGTTACTGCCACAGCTCTACAGCTAGCATTAGCTAACAATGGATGCAGGACATGTATGGAGAGCACAGGTAACGCATGCAGCCAAGGAAATTGGGAGATAGAAAAGAAGATGTGGGGTATAGGTTAAAAAGAGGGATGCAAAGTGAAGTAAAGCTCCGCCCGTACGGCAGCTGCAAGGTCTCAAACAAACATGAATAGTTCAAAATCATAAGATCAGCAAACAGTGGCTGTAATAATCAAAACCTTTTATTTCCTTGTGCAAAAGCACATATAGAGTAAAAAACAGACCGGTTTCAGCTATACTGTCATTTAGCCTTCATCATTGTGAATAAAATACAACGATTTTACTCTTTATATATAATTAGAAAGTGAACATGTGACCAATTAAAGGTGCTCATTTAATCCAGGTTTGAATAAACCACCTAACTTAATGATCCATGTTTTCTCCTTCCCATTTAATATTTCATGCCAGCCAGATTTATTGGATCTGGACCCACCTATTCTATCAATCACTGTAAAGCTGAACACAGGGGACAAGAAACATAGAAAAAGTGAACAATATGGAGGCTCTGTCGCAAATGTTTGCATGGGAATAACAAATGTTAATGTGACTAATATTTCATCTCATGTCCTTTCCGCTTTGGATATGGACATTTTGAATAAAGATTTATCATTCATACCTAGATTCTTTGTGCCTGAAGAGAGTTTTGTTAATGATGTAGTAACATTTTGTAGGAATCTCAACTTAAAATTATTTTTTCAGGACAAGGAATCCTCAGATACTACTGATGAATTCAGATATCACAGATCTTCGTTCATGCCACCAATGAACCATAATGTGCTCATGTTCCAAAATTCTATTATCAAAGATCTGCACTTCTACCCTAGGGATCATAGACCTAAGGCTAACAATATCTCAACGATTGATATGGAAAACATCTCTAAGTTAACCAGTAATCATGAATTGGTTATTTTGGGGGCTGACAAGGGAGTTGCAGTGGTGGTCCAAGACTGGACACAGTATGATATGGAAGCTATGAGACAACTCTCGGATGTCTGTTATTACACACATCAAAGTATTGACCCCACCCCCTTCTTTAAAAAGCAGATTGATGAGTTCTTGTCTCTAGCACTGGAGGAGGGCATCATTAGTAACACTACCAAGCTGCATTTGACACTACTGGATCCCAGTCATCAATACATAGATTTCTTGCCCAAAATACACAAAACCCCCCATAGTCCTCGTGGTAGACCAGTTGTTTCAGGGAGGGGTTCGCTCTCCAAACCTTTGTCCCTGTTTCTTACTAAATATCTTAAGCCCTTACTTAAATGTGTAAGGGCACGGATTAGGGATACGACCGAATTCCTCCAGGTCATTTCAGATATGCAACTTGAACCGGACTGGTTACTGTGTACATTGGATGTCACAGCCGTGTATACCAATATCCCACATTGGGCAGGGTTAGAAGCCTGGTTATATAAAACTGAACTTTACCAGCCTGGTTTCAATACGTTTCTTATTGGCCTCGCAGAACATGTGCTTACTAAGAACATCTTTTTTTACCAGGTCAGATGTTTCTTGCAGATACAAGGTACGGCCATGGGAGTGTAATTTGCCCCAATATATGCCGATTTATTTATGGCATATATTGAGGAACAGATTATCTATGACTGTTCCCACAATTTGTTTATGGGGGAAATGGATATTTGGAAGAGATACTTAGATGATTGCTGGTTGGTTTGGAGATCGGATGTTGAATACCTATTGAAGTTTATCAATTATTTAAATGAGAACAAATGGGGGGTACAATTTATGGTTAATTATCATAAAGATAGGATCACCTTCTTGGATGTTCTAGTTATCAGGGCTCCGGACCACACTTTGATTACTGAAGTTTATCATAAATTCCCCGAACACAGCTCCCTTCTCCAAGCCACCAGCTTTCATCCCCCCATATCTGCAAGACCATTCCTAAGTCCCAATTTATGAGGATGAAATGCATCTGTTCTGATGGGGGTACATATGGACATTTCAGGGATGACCTGGTATCTAGATTTAGGGACAGGGGTTACAAGATGGGACAAGTTTTGCATTTTAAAAACAGTGTGGAGAATATGGAAAGGGAGAACCTTCTCCAATACAAAAAAAAAATCTAAATGTGGGGGATCCCCTTTAAGGTTTGTCACCACCTATGGTCGGAACATTGGTGTCCTGATGGACAGTGTTCAACACCACTGGAATATCTTGTTGGCTGACAACAGATTAAGTGAAATTTTAGGAAGAAAATGTTATTTTTCCTTCAGAAAAGGAAAACATTTGGCCTCACACTTTAGTCATTATAAAAATTATCATGACAGGGACAAACATTATTCCCAAGTTACACTTTTAGGTGATCCTTTAATTAGTTGTTTTCCATGCGGACACTGTGTCCATTGCCCCAGAATTTTTAAGACCAAAAGTTTTAGTAGTAAAAATACTGTCAGGTCTTTGATATTTCTTTTTTTGCAAACTGCCACACAGACTGGGTAATATATATTGCCAGTTGCAGATGTTCGACTTTCTATATTGGGCAAACATTGAGACCACTGAAGTTTAGAGTCTCAGAGCACCTTAGTGATATCAAACACCATAAACTAACCAATGCCCTTTATAAACACACCATACTGTATAAAAATGTTGTGTTTAGCTTTACAGTGATTGATAGAATAGGTGGGTCCAGAGCTAATAAATCTGACTGGCATGAAATATTAAATGAGAAGGAGAAAAAATGGATCATTAAGGTAGGTGGTTTATTCAAACCTGGATTAAATGCGCACCTTTAATTGGTCACATGTTCACTTTTAATTATATATAAAGAGTAAAATTGTATTTTATTCACACTGATGAAGGCTAAATGACAGTATAGCCGAAACTGGTCTGTTATTTACTCTATATGTGCTTTTGCACAAGGAAATAAAAGATTTTGGTTATTAGAGCCACTCTTTGCTGGTCTTATGGTTTTGAACTTAAAAAGAGGGATGCACACAAGAAGTATGTTGGAATATGAGGAGGTGAGGAAAAGTTAGAGGGGCATGGGGCATTTTTTTTTTTTTTTGTTGGGAATATGCCCTATTTTTTTTTTTTTGAGAATAAAAGGAAAGGTAAAGACAGGGGAAAAGGAGGAGAAGGCCATCACAATAGATAAAGCCACAGAAAAAATACCACAACACATGACAAAGGTTGAAAAAAAAACATTAAGGAAAAGTAAGTTACACAGATAGCACATTGCACAAAACACAAACAATGCCACAGCAGTATAAACTGCAAAAAGCTAAAACTTTACTGGTGCTTTTGGTACCTTGGACAAATTGCCTTCAAGGAAGGCTGAGGTACCAGAAGCACCAGTAAAGTTTTAGCTTTTTGCACTTTATACTGCTGTGGCTCTCTTTATTTTTTTTCAGTGGGGATGCATGCCAGCCATGGTGAAATGCAGAAAATATATCTACCTATGCCCTATCACATTATGGCATGTTGCAAACTGTGTGGCAGTCATACCTGGATGGGTATGACCAATGGTAGAAGTGTGTTGTAAGGCAATAAATAAGGATCACAGTACAAATTGGATAAATAAACACATATCCAAGTAGTCTGTCAGCAATCTAAGTGTAAGCCAAATAACATCACAGATGAGCAAATGCAGATCTAGGAATGCTAGCTAACTCCAGCAGAGGACAGATATGAACCTTTGACTATGGGTGTGAAAAGCAAACAACCAAGCATAGTGCCAAACAGCAGTACTGCAACAAATAGCAAAATGGCTGATAAATACACAGGTATGTGTATACACCCGAAACAAACGTGTAATGGAATGCTTATATCATGTGCCATGTCAAGGGCAACAAACAAGTGTTGGTATATATGTATAACTGTCAGTGGCCTAAATGGAATATACATGAAAACAATGTCAATACACATGCACACACCAATGACATGTGAGAATATTTGCACAAATCTGTCACTGCACCTTAGAAAATATATCAGATTGTGCACATGAATTTCAAGAATGTACAAGTGTAATGAGAACAAAGAAGTATAGCAAGCAATAGCTAGCAACCTGTATGGAGATATCCTGCGTCTGTAAAATTGTCATACATTTGGCACATGACAATAGGCAATAAATGCAACAAAAGCAAACATATCTGCAAACTATGTTACATAAATATGACGGTGGAAGGGAGGTGGACAACGTGGGCCCACATTAAGGAAGACAATGACAAAGTAGGCCAACAAGGTAAGGTTACACATTGCAAGTGCATAAGTACATCACACGAGTTGCTGTCAACTCAAAATACATTTAAGCAAATGGTAGATGTATATCACATAGACAGTCTGCATTGCTGATCTCCACCAAAATGAGCATGTGTAATTTGTACATGCACAGTCACGGACAATCATGTAGCATCAATAGGCATAGGAGAGCAATCTAAGAACTGTAATCATATTCACATATCTGTCGTGCCAATGTTGAATAAACAGCTGCAGGTGAACATCACCCACCCTGCTCATCACTGAGCAGAGGACACTCCTGTGAGCATCATTACAGCATATCAGTGATAAGTCAATGATAGCTCACATGTCAAAGGTACAACTGTATGTCAGTATGGAATGGGTCCAACTATGTGCACCAACATGTACAATCATCATTTACAGTGTACAAATATTGCCAGAATATGTGAGCTTATGTGAATAAGAAATGGATGTGGAAATGTATCATGCAGTAAACACAGTCTACTGTATGATTACTGAATAACTTATCCTTACTATGGTGTATGCATTAATGTTAAACTGAAATTTGATGCAGTCAGAAAAGGAGGACTGCCTATAGGTATGACATACCTTTGTATGACCTTACAAGGCATCAGCATTGCCAGCACATGGCACACAATAACAGGTCATACCACTGTAATCTAAAACACATGAGCAATGACATGTCCTTCTGTTGCGCATACATGATATGACAATACAAATTTCTTAACCATACCACAGTGGTAGTGCTGGACTGTGGACAACATATGTTGTCTCTCAGTTTCCCTCATTAAAACACATGTTTACTAAGTAACTGTACAGCAGTAGCTGCAAGTTAACTGCCACATTGCATGGACAGCTGAATATCAGAGGAAAGTGTAATGCCTTGGTGTGTCATGCACACATTGAAACATTATTAAATGTCAGATAACAAAATCTACATGGTATATTTGCACATGTAACACATAAGCATGGCAGCTACATACTACGGATGCAGAAGAGTGCAATACAGTCCAATCAATTATATGATAAACAGCATGTTGGCAGCGTAACATGATTGGAGCACACAGACAATACTTATGGACCTGTGGGACTGTCCTGGTGAGGATGAACATTGTGAATGATCTCTCGGGCTATTTCCCTGAACACATCCCACATAGCCTGTGCCATGTTCTGGAAAAAATTCCCCATTATGCCTTTCAACTTTGTTTGAGACGCATTGGTCACAACCTCCTGGATCTATTCCCGATAATCATCTCTCCCTTGCTCCTGCTGTCACCTCCTCTGGGGTGCAGCAGGCATGATGGTTCATGCAGGTGTGGGTCCAGTTTCCTGACTGTCATCCTCATCATCATGGTCAGTGTCATCTGAGGACTCTGGCAGTGGCCTGGCATGTGCTTGTCATCTATGTCTGGTTAGCAATTATCCATGGGTGCTATGCTTTGTAAAGATGAATTCCAACACAGGACAGAAATTATATGTGCATTCCTGATACTACCTGGTCTGCATAACATACCCACTGTGACACAATAAACAGGTGGAGAAGAGTCCTCATGAAATATAAAATTACATTATGACCATAGGTCAGTGTACTATCATATGCGATATATGTCAGTAGTCAAAATCATAACAATGAAAAGCAAATGTCTGTCACACTACATTTCCCATGAAGATCATAGCTAACCTTAAACTGAAACTGATGTGCACATCTGCAATTTAAGATACATTAATTAACATCCTTCCCACATGTGAGTTCTGTATATAAAAATATGAGACTAAAGATGTGTTAGCATACACATGAAGTTCTTATCTGAAACACAGTTGAAGTTGAAATGGTGCAAACATTATTAAGTAGTACAATTATAATCAGCACAATTTTTCTAGTGAATGGCTCCTAATGCATGCAGCACCTTCCCTATGTCACATTATCTATAGTTATAAACATTTCCAATAATAGAACATATCAGGGAGAACGTATCCATCACCAATGTGAGCAGTTCAATCAAAGCCATGCAATGGCGTGCTTAAAAGAAGTTACTAGTGGACATCATGACATGACTGGAACATTTCTTTATTGGCCAGCATGAAGCATGGCCAGCATATGCGGCTCAAGCACGTGTAACATATCCTGATAGTTGAATGGCATCATGCCTGACACTGTCTCATGCCACATTACCATAACTGAAATTTGACAAAATAAAAGCTTGTAAACATCAAGATAACATTATTATTGGGAGCTGCACTGTTTAATGTTGTCTGCCTCAGGAAATGATCCAGCTGAGTGACAGCAGGTCATTATTTCCCTTCTTTTTCCCTTGCACATTTTCCCTGAACAGTTATGTCTGTGTGTGAATATAAATTGTGGTCTGTGCATGTGATGACTCACATGAACAGCCGCCAAGTAACATTTTTGAAATAAAAAGAAAGTGAGATAACTATATTGTGGAAATGATGCATGCCGTATGACAAACATCTGAGCCAGGCAGCATAGTAATTGGCTGACCACACATCATTATAAGGAATACAACAGCAACAAATAGTTATAATGTTCAATCATATACTTACTAGAAAGGCTCACCCAGACTCTGCTACACTTTGTTGTGAGGGAAAGGCTAGTTTGCTTTTTATTTGTTGTATTTTGCATTACTTTATTGCCTTTTTCTATTTTGAATACTCTGATTTGTTTTCTTTACCTTGTGTTTTACTTGTATTCTGCTTTTAACTGCATATTAAAACTTGAAAAGAGATCACAGCACTGTCTCTTGTGAGTCAGGCAGAAATTTTTTTCCCCACCTCCCACGTGTTTACTGTAGTGTTCTTAAACACCACTGTCTTTCTAGTTGCCTGCCCCTTATGTTAATTTGACCATATATCCCATTTCCTCTCTGCTTTAACTGCCTTGTGTGAGTAAGTGCAAAATTATCATTTTGTGAAATCACTCCCCTTCAACTATTTAAATTTATTGGCCATCCTACTTTGTTCCATAGTACCAGAATACAAAAGTGACCACCCCCTTTCAATCTGTCTTGCTGTTTTAAAAATAGTACCTCTCCACTAAAACTTTACTTTTTAGACAGGTAAAACTTAAGTTACCTACTTTCACATCTAACTCCTCTAGAGCCCACTGCAGTGTTTAGGATAAACCATTTTTTTTTATCTTACCTTTAAGCATCCCTGTGGCTAGCACTTGATCTGAAACCTGCTGGAAAGCACTAGGAAGCCTTAAACTGATACAAGCACTCGACTCTCCTTGTTAATAAGGAGAAATTAATCGTAGACACTAAACAGCCTATAATTGCAAAGTACCTTGCTAAGGTAAGGGAAAACAGCTCTTGTACTTTACAAAAAAAAAAGCACCAAACCAGGCATGTCCAAGGGTCAGATTCCAGTGATTTCTCCTGTCCACCTGGTGAATCTGGGCATACTGGGGCAATGCAGCAATTATCTCATGTACACAGACAACCCTCTACTCCTACCACCCAACAATGCAACCTGCGAGAGATACACTTAAATAGCCAAACTGGAAGCAAAGCTCTCTCCACCCAAGATTGTGCTAGACAGTCAAGAGGAGAAGGTTAACACCCGCACTACACCTCAAGCAACACATAGCCCTTCTAAACCCACACCACCAATACCCTCACATAGCAACACTAAACCCTCATATGTGGAGACCCTTAACAGTAACCTGCCCAAGCAACAAGGACCTCCGAAGCTGAAACGCAAACAAATACCAATAGCAACCAAAGTGTCACATAGCTCACAACACCAGTGTGGCACCCAACAACAGCCCCTAAAGCAAGACAATGTCCCCAACACTTTAGTCATAGGTGATGCTATAGTCAGGCACACTGATGTCCCACTCACCAGGCTGAACAAGGAGAAAATTACAGTTAGCTGCCTGTTGGGTGCCAGGATCCGCCATATAATGCATGCACTCAAGTCACTCCACAACAAGTACGAATATGACTCTGTCATTGTCCATGTTGGAGTGAATGATTTGATATGTACCTCCCTGGACTACATGAAAAAAGACATGGAAGAGCTCTCTGATCATGTGGCCCAGGCAGGTATGACCCTAGCCCTGAGCAGCATCCTGCCTTCGCCCAGAATGATACCACAGTATAAGGACAAAATGATTGACTTCAACAATTGGTTAAGCTTCTGGTGTCATTCAAAGGGGATCCAGTATCTGTATGCCTGGGACGACATGATCGAAAGACCAAGATGCTTTGCCAGAGATGGTCTGCACCTGTCGCCCCTGGGATTCAGGTTACTGGCTAAGGCTCTTGCTACCACTATAGTGGTTTATTTAGTCAAAGTTGAAAGGACAAAACCACCACCGTAACAGGTACAAGCATGCAAAATCTGGAGGTAATGCTACTCAATGCTAGACATCTAAACCTCAAAATGCACTCTCTCGAGGCACTCCTAAAAATGGAGAACATCGATATCTGTGCAGTAACTGAGACCCGGTTCAAGGCTTCAGAGAGCACCCCTGCAATACCAGGCTACAGCTCTTACCACACTTTTCGGCCACCAAACCAGGACCAAAACACTAAAGGTGGAGGAGTGTCCATATTCACCAAGGATATTCACACCACCAGGCTGGTTGCCCAACACAATGCATCTGAAATTCTCCAGGGGCAACTAACACTAGGTAAGACTACAATCCAAACTGTAGCTTGCTACAGATCCCCCACCATGACCCAAGATTCTCACCACACCTTTCTAAACATACTGGAAAATATTAAGATGCAACCAAACACCCTAATACTGGGTGATTTCAACTACCCTGCCATTAACTGGGAAACCGACTCGTGTACCAACACCTTTGCCCATTGGTTCTTGGAATTCACAAATTCCAATGCCCTGGATCAACTAATCCATAGTCCCACCAGGGGTTCCAATATCCTAGACCTGGTCATTGCCAGCATGGGAAATTGATGCTCCACACCTATGGTCACCCCTCCGTTGGTCAGGTCTAACTATAAGCTGATCACCCTTGACATCCACATCCCTCCCCCACCCCCTTCCAGTAAGGAAACCTCTGTAAAAAGCTTCTCCAAAGCCAACTTCATGGTACTCAAGTCAGAAGTGACAAACTTCATGACACCCATGCAGACGAGAACTGAAAGTTCGACTGCTGAATCCTACACTAAGGCACTGTGAGAGCACATTCATGTGTGCATGAATTATGCCATCCCAAATAGAACCAAAATGCTCTCCTCCAAAAAAAGGAAGACAATCTGGTGGTCCCCTGCCATAAACAAACTTTACAACAAAAGGAAGAAACTGTTGCAGAAAAGAGGAAAATCCTAGGATGCAAAAAACTCCCTTACTAGCCTTAGTAAGAAGCTGAGATCCCTCATAAAATCCTACAAAGCTAGTTACGAAAATAAAATTGCCAAAGATTCCAAAGACAGCCACAAGGCATTCTGTAGCTATGTCAAGAATCTAAATGGCAATGCTCAGATCTGCTCTGAGCTACAACAGAATGGCATTAAATGTACTGATCCCTAGGATATTGCCAATATCATGGCAGATCAGTTTGGTGCCAACTTCATCACCCTCTCATCCCTAAAGGGCCCATCTCAATACTGAAAGATTGCCAAATTCCGGTAATAATGGCCACACAGGTAAAAAACGCACTCTCCAAAGCTAAGAATACAGCATCTATGGGACCAGACGACATCCCGGGCTGTGTACTACATGAACTACAAAATGAACTGGCACCTCACCTAAGTGTCATGTTTAATCATAGCCTCACCTCAGGCTTTGTGCCCACTGAGTGGCGCGCAGCTACAGCTATCCCATTCCACAAGGGGGATCGACCTTGGATCCTGGGAACTACCGCCCCATCAGTCTGATGAGCCTGATCTGTAAAGGCAATGGAACATATTATCATGGAACTTATAAACAAAGACATTGGCAACCTTCAAACACTGGATCCCACCCAGTTTGGGTTCATGAAGAGCTGATCTTGTCTCCTGAACCTGACTGACTTCTTCGAATCAGTCTCCAGAGCTGTGGACGAGGGTAAGGCAGTCCACAGAGCCTATCTGGACCTCACCAAGGCCTTTGACACCATCCCCCACTCTGGAATCATAGATAAACTTACTAAGCTGAGCATTAATCCCTACGTCACTTGTTGGGTTGCCAACTGGCTTACTGACAGAACCCACACTGCAAAAGTAGCTGACTCCAAATCCAGCTCCAGACAAGTGACAAGTGGAGTACCTCAGGGTTCAGTCCTGGGGCTGATCTTGTTTAGCATCTACTTCTCTGAAGTACAGGCCAACACTAAGGGACTCTGGCTAACAAAGTTCGCAGATGACTGCAAACTGGGAGCCATTATTGAATCCTCAAATTATGTGGATATTCTACAAAAGGGCCTTACAGAAACATTTGCTTGGTGCCAGAGCCATGGGCTCAAGCTCAATGCCAAGAAATGTATATTTATCCCCTTTGTGAAAAAACACTTACCCGTGAATTACCACATAGGTGACAGTACACTAAACACTGAAAGTGTGATAAGAGACTTAGGGACACAGATGGACAGTGGTCTCACCTTCGATAACCACATCACCACAACAGTCAGGAAATCCTTCTATTTGGCACACCTCATCACTAAGGGCTTTTCATCCAGAAAAAAGGAGGTCATTGTCCCACTGTACTCATCCCTCATTAGACCCATTATAGAATACGATGCCCCATTTGGTATGCACCTCTCAAGACATCTGCAACAACTGGAAAGGCAGCAGAAATACCTCACTAAAAGAATCACAGGCCTAAAGTTGATGCCTTATGCTGACTGTCTAAAAAAACTCCAGCTATACTCTGTCGCATATCGTCTACTCAGAGGCAATCTCTGCTTAACATACAAGGCCATGTCAAACCCAGAGCTGTTGGACATGCTACACTTAAAGAAATCCCAATCACTCAGAGCCACACACTCCAGGGATCTAAAACCTTGTCATCACAATAAACAAAACATGCTGGAGGGATAGGTTCCTGAACGAGAAACTCCTCAGACTCTGGAATAGACTGCCCATACATGTCAAGCAGAGCACCTCTTTGGCCCTCTTCAAAAAGAACCTTGACGATTGGATGGGAGATAGGAAATTCACTCCGGGGATCACATCAGTCGTCCTGCCAGATAGGGGTCCGGGGAAGTAAATATTGTGGGACGAAATAGCCAGGGAATTGTTATGGCTAGGCTTGTATAGGGCCTAGGGATGATAGCCTAGTACCAACCTATGAACAAGTCACAGCATTGAGACACATGAGAATCTAGTATTTGTTGTACAAACAGTATTGTATGTCTACAACTGTATTCATGACCTACCTATACATATTAGCAATCAGAAGCCTGCAAAATGCAAACATTCTGATGATGCTTTCTATGAAATATCTATCTGAACAAGTATCCAGAAAGACAGGATACAAGTATGTTGTAACAAAAACACCCAATGTGTTAGATATGGCACTAACATTCAACTGAAGGGCATACTACCATCCGTCAATAACACTGTGAACACTGACAAAGCAGATACACATTCCCCATTTATGAATACAGGCAGGCTATGCAAAACAGATCAACGAATAGAAAACACATTCACGTCTGCCAACATACATTAAAAACAGCAATCGAAACACTACATATTCATATGTAAAACATCTATCTGAAAATATGTGAGACAGCTACACAACCTGACGGTCATTTAGGTTGTGGCCTACATTTCAAAAACTATTTACAGAAAACATAGCTTGCTACTAACTGATATTTCAACATATTTGTTTTCAATCAGACTTGTATGCACAGGTATAGTGTGATTATTGCACTTACCTTACTGATACATGATGGGTATTCCAGCTTTGTAAGCAGTATACATGGTAATGTAAAAAATACGGTCCTGAAACAAGGATTAGATACATTTTATTTATCAAAACAGAAAAAATAAGCAAAATACCTTTCTCTCCCTCCCTCTCTCTCTCTCCACTAGTCCTTAAGCCTGTGCATGCACAGAACATGATTTTAGGTCCTGTCCACATTTCCTGCAAAAAGAGAAGAACAACTATGAACGATGTAGTCCTCAAATAACGGGCATATTGATCAGGTTCTAAAAAAAATTAGTATTGAAGAACATCTGAGATTGCCATATATATTTTGCAATGTGATCTGCAAAGGCCTTCAAATCTTTGAACACAGTTGAGTACAGATTAGAGGACAGGATATTCCAAGCTGTAACTTTAATTTGCCTCTACACTCTAATCCTGACACCTACCTACCTAGCTAATCCATGCTGCCTGAGAGTGTGTGCATTGTGAATGCAGTGAAAAGGGTTATGAATGTGCAGTGATGGGTTACTAATATGGATCATGGCTTAGGATTTCAAAACAGGTCAAAGTTCTGTTTATGTAGGTAAATAGTTTGCAAAAATGAATTCATGTCAGCACTGTGGTCACAACCAGTAACAGCAATTGAAACCCTTCATCCCTCCGACAGTGGGACACTGGGACAGTGTCATGTATCACATAGCTTCTGTTAACAGAGACATAAAATATATCAAGGACACAGTAAAGTATGTGGGGAGACTACATTTACAGATATCCCTCGGCAAAGTGCACATTACAAATCAAATGCATACATCATTGTATACCCCAGATATGCATCTCGACTGTAAGTCTGACCATATGAGTCCCTCAAGAGATAAGATGTGGTTGTTGAAGTGAATGTAATAATAAATGACCAACCCACACTTGATAGCACTTTTGATAATAATACCATACTCCACAAAACTGTTTGTCAGACATATAACAATCTGTTGCAAGCTTCACACATAACCCTGTACTTAAAGAGATGCTGTTAACAACATTACAGATTATGAAGATGTTCATAGGAATTTCAAGAAACAACCAAGCTATTTGTAACCATGTACAAAATAAATGTTAATATCAATAAGCAGTTATGCAGAGAATATATGACAATGTGTAAAATGCACAAAAATAACAATATAATGATATGCTTTCCCATGTGGAATCGAGCACACCAAAATATAGGCATGCTTGCCGATTCTTTACAGGCTGAGCTAACAGGCAGCACACATTTCTTCTTAACAAACAGCTACTGCATGTGTGCATATCCATATTTCTGTGGATAACAGATCAATACAGACATTTCCAACACTTTATTGGCTATTATAATCTAAAGAAATAACAGCTATCAACACATAACTGAAAACACATCCATAAACAATCAGACAGGCATTTCTCTTTGCTTAAAAAAACAAGTAGTAAGAATGTTCACTTTATTAAGAAAAATGAAGTAAAGAAGTTATTTATGAGTTAATATTCGTACATATACAGGTAGAGTCGGTGATACTTTCATAGTATAATGGTTAACTACAAACTGTGTTGTCATCAGCAGCCTAGGAGCTATAAGCATCAGTGATACACGACTATACTGGATGCGTGAAATGATGTTGTTAGATGTTGGAAAACAGATAGTACAATGTTTAGTATTATGTACATTATAAAAATTAGTAAATACATTAACAGTATAAGAATAGAACCCATACTTATATGGGGAGCAGTCACCACATCTTTTTAATTATCTAGATGAGTTAATTGTCAGAACAGCTACTTAATGGTTATGAAACTCATGTATCTGATATATTTGGGACACAGCTATATCTCAAAACTCCATAGGAATGCTTAGGTATATGTAGTATTATAACACTTACTGTAGGCATCCGCTGACTGTCCCCACAGCTCAAAAGCTCCTCTGCATCATTCTGTAGTCCATTCTAATGGTGCTGAACCTGCACTTCAGTCCAGTAGATCCCAGTACATCACTGATGCTCCCTTGCAATCCAGTTCCAAATGTTGATCATCATGAAGGTCCTTGGCCTGGCTGTCATCCCATGCTCCACTACAGTGTAGATGGTCAGCATCTGGGTAATCTCCTCCTTGGTCCAATTGGGCACTCAGATAAGTCAAAGCCTCCTGGAAGCAGCCATCTTAATAATGTTGATACTCCAATGGAAAAGCTAGTCAGATTTTGAGTGAGGTCCCACTCATGTCGCAGGTATTAATGGTCTGATCTGTAAATGTATCAAAATTACCATTTAAAAGTGGTTCTTATGTCACATTATCAGATCATTGGAAGATAATGAGCATGTGCTACAGATGGTGCTGTTTATCAATACCTATTGGGTACTTACATTATGGCAAGCTATTGATTAATGCACCAAATTTTGAGAACTTAAGTGGATATTCACAAATGGGATTTCAAAACCTAGAATTTTAATGAACCTCATTATTTATGTATGGTACAAATGGTACTTAAAAGATGGATGCACATTAGCTGCTCTTACTTTCAGTTATATCTGAGTCATAGGTAGCTGATAAGATATATTGGCACCTGCTATCCTTTTTGCTTTAGGGAATAATAGCTCTGTAAACATTACTTATTCTCAGATGTATCTGTTTAAATGTATTTTTATGGAAGATATGTGCATTAAGACAAATGTTTGTAACTTACTGGAGTGCTGTTTGATTTACCTGTATACATGCAGGTGAAGAGATCTGCATTAAGGACATATATTAATTTCCCATATGCAGTTGTATAGACAGATTTACATAGCAAAAGTGAATAGTAAATGAATACAGATTTATGGATTATCCATACAGCTAGCAGACGACTCCATACACTCTGTGATGTACATACAGAAACCTATGGATTCTAACAGTATCTATATGTACTATCACTGTTACAGATATTTATTCACTGATGGTTCTTAACACAAGTCTTATAACTACTGTTTCAACATACTCTCTGTAGCCTGCTTACAGATACTGAGGTTTTCTGACACTTTCCGTAAGTGTTCAATTGATAATTTACAGATAGTCTGTGCTAAAGTGGATGGCATTCACTGCTCAGTAATGATTTAGTTGATCTGAGGTGTTTTTGAGTACTTGTCTGCTTAGGCTGCAATTGTATTACAACTACAGCAACACACATTTCTGTTGTATACATAAGTTTGTACAGTATTCTAATGTGCAATGCAAACAGATTGTGACTCCTGTAACATGCTGCTGTTGTGTTTAGACCTTCATTCAATGGATATGTAGTGTAAGGGGTTTGAATCCTACAGACAACCTCTACAGTTATCACAAGTTATGATGATTTTAAAACTGGTATGTATGTAGGCAGTGTTGTAAATTTTTGTATGTCACATTACTATATGCCACAGTGAGTGTTTCATAGACTTTTGCACTGCACAGAAGTGTAGTGTTAATGGGGACATAACCTGTCCACATAATCATCTGCAAAACTGGGTCTCCACATGAATATGAACATGTGCATTTCACTATTTTTCAGATGGCAGACAGACCTGGGGGTGACAATTTCTCCCCACAGGAAAATGAGATTGCAATAGCTGTTCTGTGACAACATGGATGGAGACTCCTTGAATGGGCACAAAATCATTTTGGAGGAATGGAGTATGTGCTGACATCACCAACAAGATTAATGTGGTTGAAGGTCGCAGTAGGTCTTGTGAGGCCTGTTGCCCGATGCTGCTCTGACATGAGCCTCCATGCAGCCAACAGGTTATGATGTTATGAGAGATTGATGGATGTTACCAGTGGGGGACCACCATTGACCTCCCTGATGAGAGCACAATATTTCTTGCATCCATACATACAGTGAGTGGGAAGCGATGCATACTCTGGGGTGGGATAGAAGCAGAAGTTCTGGGCCAAACGTGTACATCTTATTTTGCATGACATGGATAACTATACAGTATATCATTACATATTGTTGTCGCATGCATATTTATGCATTGCCATTTTGTATTTGCAGTAGTGTAACTGAGTTGTACACAGAGATCCACACAGGATGATAACAATCAATTTAAGTGTAATGACATGTAGCCATACAGCTTCAGTACAGGCAGAACAGTGCAACCAACATGTGTAATGTTGTCTGCATTTATGTTCACAGATCCATTACTTCTGCACAACCCCAGGCAATGGCAGGTGAGTGTCTCAATGCAGAGTTACTGTAACCACTGTCTGCTATTGCCTCAGCTTTATGTCACAGCACTGCTGTTTACTGTCATACTGATATTTCTGTAACATTGTACACTAAAGGTACACTCAGTCAGAGCCCAAGGCATGCAGGTGCAATACAGACAGACCAGGCTAACAAAAGAGGTTCATAATTTGTAGCAATGTGTAGCAGACCTGTGATAAGTGACATTAATGTTACTGATTTTTCTACACATGGACATCTGGCCAACAGGTGCAATGTTCATCATGTGAGTTATCTGCAGCCCCTATTACTGTATCATTTATGTCATATATGTCATCCTGTCAATATTCCACTGCCTGCATACATGACTGTGTTGTATTTCTCTTTATTTTCCCACTGCAGGATCCGCAGTACAACACACAAACTCACAACAGTTGGAGTCTGTCATCAGTGTGCTATTACCTATCTTTCATACCTGTCATTGCTGTTACTCCGGTTGTTGTTCTCCATTAATCCAACTAACTTGAAAACGAATACAAAAACCAAGTAAAAAGCAGCTCCACAGGCAGAAATAGGTAGAAATCAGCAAGCCAGAGTGCAATCGAGCTGTGTCAATGGGAATGGTGGCCAGCGTAAGGACTTTAACTTTCATGCTTGGACTGAGCAGCAATTTTCTTTCAAACAAGGTACTATTTTGAGTTCTCAAAAGCATTACAACTGTATGGAGCGTGATTTTGATAAACTAAATGATAAACTATATGCTTACAAGAACACGCAACTGGAGATAGACTATTTGAGAGAGTGTGTTCGTGTGCAACGTATTCCGAAAGGACTACGTTGTTTCAAGTTTCCAAACAACGCTGTAGTGGGCTCCAACTTATACATGAAGTTGGTGGAACTGTTCGATAAAACTGGTTTGGAAATGTTGGATCTTATGATCCAAGATTATGAAATTAAAGCTAACTTTTTACTGAATGAACTAACAACATTAAATGACAGTATCGTCAAAGACAAGAATTTTCCTAGTATTAAACAATGTTATGACAAAGTTTTTAACGAAGTGGACCAACATTGTGTTAAGATAGTCAGTCGTAAGATAAGAAAGTTGGAGCGTGACTTGATTGAATACAGGGATGGGAAGGCTTATCCCTTGCCAGGAAAATTTAAACGTAATATTTCTAATGATGAAGGGAGAACTGACATTGTCGATAACACTGAGAACATTAATACCCCATTAGCAGACCCACCAAGGAGAAGTGAGCGACTGGCTCAAAAAGACAATAATAAAAATCAGCATCAGGTTTTTCAGTATCCCCAGGGCAGACCAGGGGGCAGGAATACAATGTTCTACCAACAGAATTGGAACAGATTACGCAGGTAACTGATTCCAATGAAGGTGGTTTAGTTAATGATGAAGATGTTGATAGGGACTCATATAATGGTAATTATAAGGTGGTAACTAAGGACAACTATACCATTTACAACTTTACGGAAATTACACCAACCTCTGAGTTTTTTGAGTTGTTTACCAGAGGTTTTCATTTTGTTCCCCTGCGCACTATGGATTTATCCAAAACACTAGTAGAACTCAAATTATTCATCAGGAGACTAAATCTTGTATTATTTTTTAAAGGGCAATTTACAACTAACTACACAAATACAAGGTGTAGTACTTTTAACCCCCCCACCCACCCCACCTTAAGAATTTTTGAGGAATTAGTGGAAATGGATCTAAGAAAGAAACATGCACTCAGCGCAAACCAACCACCTGATAACTTTGATTTCCATCTATATCAGTTAACCAATTTACTCAAAGAGGAGGGTATCAGGGTAATGAAACCTGATAAGGGTGGTGGTGTTGTTCTAATGTACAATTGGGCATATGAAACACATATCCATATCTTGTTACAGGATGCTGACACTTATGAACTAGTTTCTAGGAATGAAGTGAATATTGCATACTCTAAGTTCAACTTTATGTTAATGGATAACTTGATGCAAGGTGCTATTAACGAGAAATTACACAACTATTTGCATGTCCCAAAATCTAGGATCCCGGTAATTTTTGGGATTCCAAAAGTGCACAAAGGACTGAACCCTTTAAAATTTAGACCTATAGTAGCGGGAGCAGGGAGTATTACAGAGCCTCTAGGGAAATATATTGATCAGACACTAAAAAAATTTGTTTCAACCATAAAATTAATTTGTAAAAATTCCTGGGAATTTCTTAATGATGTCCAACAAAACTTTTACAACCCAGGGATATTAATGGTAACTATTGACATCATAGAGCTATTTCCCAGTATTCCTCATTCAATAGGAATAGATTGGTTTAATGAAATTTTGACAACACAATCTGATCTAAGTAATAATACGGTTAGGCTAATAGTGGAATTTATGGAAGTAGTTCTTGAGAATAACTTCATCTATTTTAACAGAGAAGTATTCCGGCAAAAGAAAGGTGTAGCGATGGGTGCTCCATGTGCCTCAACATACACGAATATAGTATTATACTATTGGGAAAATAAATACATTTTTTCATCTGGTTGGGCTGAGCATATCACCTACTACAAACGTTACCTGGATGACATCTGTATATTATGGGATGGTGACATGGACAGTTTTTCAAATTTCATCACGTACATTAATTCCACTACAGATTTTTTGGCTTTCACACATAATGTGAGCACAAATTCTTTACACTATTTGGATGTTTCTTTATTCAAAGATTATGTCAACAACTTTTTCCAATCCCAAATATATAGAAATACGACTTTTTCCAACACATTCTTACATTTTGATAGTGGGCACCCTTTTTATCAGAAAAAGGGTATAATAAAAGGTCAACTCATTCATGCATCCAGGATGTCAAGTACTCAAGATTTATTTCTTAAAGAAGTTGACTTTTTAAAAAAACTCTTTCTTGAGAGAGGCTATCCCGTCCATCTTGTGAATAAATTAGCTAAAGAGGTTCTCGATAACAGGGAATCTAAGTATCCACCATTACTTGGGAAAGGCAAGATTTTAGAGCACACTCAAGAGGTTGAACGACAATCGTCACATAATAACTTTGTGTATACATACACTAGGGGCTCCCAACAGGTAGAAAAGACTATTTTGACATATTGGCCAGTTTTGACATTAAAGGAGGACATTAACAAAATTGTACCCGCCAAGCCTGGATTCACAAGAAAGAGAGATATTAATCTAAAGGGCCTATTTGAGAACAAAAATAACAGAAAAACACATTCACATCTTTCTAACAAAGTAGGTACCTACAAATGTGGCGCATGCAACCAGTGTGTACACATATACAATAGTAATAGTTTACACATTCCCTCTAGGAGCTTTAAGATTAGTACAACAAAATATTTTAATTGTGCATCAAAAGGGGTGGTTTATCTCGGTGTTTGCATGGAGTGTCACAGTTTTTATGTTGGCAAGACCGAGCGGCCACTAAGAAAAAGGATATATGAGCATTTATACGAAATTAGTAAGAAGAAAGATACTAATGCTTTTTTCAAGCATTCAATGCAATGTATCAACATGCATTTAAAATTCCTTGTCCTAGACCAGGTCACCCAGGATCCCAGAGGAGGGGACTGGGAGACCCGTCTAGAGCACAAAGAACTTTTGTGGCAATTGAAATTAAATGCAGCAAGACCCCCAGGTCTAAATGACAGCATTAGTATAGCAAGTGCACTAAAGCTTAACAGGGAGAAATTATGAGTAAACAAAAAACTGTTTTGAAAATGCCAGGTAATCAACAGGCAGTTAGTTAATGATGAATTTTTATTTTATGTTATTAACTTTCAACCAGAAGTACACATTTCTACTATAAAGATTTATTTAGAATATTTTAAGTGCACATTTGTATATATATATTTTTTTAATATTTGTTCTTAGTATTTGTATTTTTTAAAAAATTGTTATTTAATACACTGCATGAATTATTAGTGGATTGCATTAACTACTTTTATGTATTTATTTTTATAAGATTTTTTGACACACAAGGTATTTAGATAGTTTTTAAAACAACGTGTTTTTGCAGTATTATTGACTTGCAGGGAGTACAAATATTTTAACCTCTTAAAAAATACTTTAAAAATACCTTAAAAAAATGTTCAAATTTTTAACTAATTATCATAATTAACACCAGGAGTGGTCGATTAAGTGATCACCTGATGTATGTATAATGATATAAAATGGCTTTAGTTTTGATTGAGCAGTATCTTGATAAAGCCTGGTAGGAACCAGGCGAAAGCGCTTGATTAATTTTCCTGTTCTTATTCATTAAAGTTATTTAACTTCAATTTATTTCTGGTTGTATCACATCTGTGATCCTTGGACTGAGTATTTCTACCTGTGGAGCTGCTTTTTACTTGTTCTCCATTAATACTGTTTCCTTCTACCCATTCATAGACGGACTGCATCATCATCAACTGCACAAGCAAGTGGTATGTGTATGCAAAACCTACTGTATGTTTAACACTGTTTGAATGGTCCATGCTGGTAATGATGTGATTAATAATGCTGACTTTGTTTCCCTACAACAGTTGAAGATCATTCTGCTTCTACAACATCATCTTCCTATGAGGACTTGTCAGGTGTGTGTTATGTTTGTATTCGTAACATATGTCATTTATGTTGGATATGTATCCTAATTGTTAACTTCCTGGTATGTAGATTCCATGACTCATACACAAGCAAGACCTAATGGTAAGTCAGTATTATCTGTAACATTCAGTGAGATATATGTGTCATGTATCTTAATGATATACAGCATGTGATATAAGCGTGTTGTCCTAATCTGGTCATCTGTCTCTTCTTTCAGTAAATAAACTCTCTGTATCCTCCACTGATCCTGATGTGGGATCCGATGTGTCTCGGTATGGTAGCATGGCCCCCTGGTACACAAGACAGTGATGTGGTGATACAGTCCAGCCAAGATGGTGGCAGTCATGTGGATGCGGCTGTAGCCTCAGATGTGGAGGGAAACTTGTCCATTCTGACAATGAGGGGACATTAGATGGTGGACAGGATGAGTGTTGAGACTGCTACTAATGTTGACAGTTACCCACAACACATTGATACTGGCCATTGCAGTAGACATATGTATGTAGAGGGTATGTATGAGGAAGGTGTCAGAGGGTGTCTGCCTTCCCCTACAGGCAAATGAACATTCCCAGCAATATCATGGATCAGACATCCATGGACTTGCCTGTGCCACAGATTGTGTATTACACTAGCTGGGTGTGCTGCACGAAGGACAGAAGCACAGGCACAGTGAGGTAATGGCATCATTGGCTGCTCAGAAAGAAAGTATATTATCTGTGACATGGTCATAGAATCTCTGGCATCTACAGAACTGCAGCAGTGCCATAGTGCAAGCAGGGTTCTGTGTGCCCTGACTGTGCTTAGCCAATTGTTACATAGGAGAGGCAGGGCCCTTCTCAGCAGGACCAACCTTGCCCATTGGGCATCAATGTCTATACTCCAACATGCGCACACTTCCACTGCTTACCCATCTGCTGTGGACCTAGCAGTCATGACCAGATAATCAAGTCGCAGCCATGCTCCTTCACCTCCACATGCTGGCAACACCCTATCAGTCTCCACTGTGGAGAAACCAGAGCCAAGTGTTTCATGCAAATGTATCTGTGTATCACTGTGTATCAATTTTAATGTGTGCCCTTCTGTATGTGTGGCTTGTCATGACTCAAAGTTGTGGGTCAGACACTGCCATGTTGCCTGGGCCTGTACTTGCGGTCATACCCTTCATTACCTATACCCATGTCTTCTGCCCCTATGCCTCCTGCTCCAACTCTGATACCTGTGGGATGTCATCTTCAGACATCTGGGGGTTCTTGGGGTAGTTCACCCACAATTACAGCTGGAAGCCTACTAGCATGGCATACACTGTTATCATCTGTGCTGCCTTCTTAGGTGTGCATTGCAGTGCACTGCATCCCAGGATGTGTTCAGACATCTGAATCTAGCTTTCAGTACACCAAACACATGCTCTATGTCATTTCTTGTTGTTACGTGTACTCTACTGTAGGCCTCCTCTGCAGGGTTTGATGATTCATGGTATGGAGCCATTAGTTATGGCACAAGTGGATAATCACAGTTACCTGTTGTGGGGAGTAAGCACACATGTTGTCAGCATAGATATTGTTGGGAGGGATATGCTTAGCTTACATCCTAACTGTGTTGCTGTACTTACCCTGTAGTAGTCCCTTAGATAATTCACCTTCCAGGAATGCAGCCCACAGTTCACTTTCCCTCTAAATGGCATCATCATGGACACTTCCAGGTTGTGTTGCCATGATGTTTGTAATTCTGTTATATATTGCACTCACAACTTGGCAGTTGATGGATGGCCACCACTTTCTGTTAAAGTAACTGTGTGCTTCAGGATGCACTGGGATCTTAATAGGTATATGTGTGCAATCTATTGCACAGAGTACAGCACATGTGGGAAGTTTGCTATGTTATAGAACTGGTGCATTACAATTCTTCGCTCCATGTGTGTAGATGGAAAGTGGATGGAGTCATCCACATTGCTGCACATTGTTGTCAGAAATTTTGCCAGGATATGGCTGGCAGCTGTCTGTGACACTCTAACAGTATCACTCATTCGTCTCTGGAATGTTCCAGATGATAGTACACCCGGACTGAGACACACTTTGGTTTCAAAGGGGATGGGCTTCCTTGCAGGGTCTGCACAGACATATGTGGGGCACACATGTTGCAGACAGCCTGCATCAGCTGTCTGTCTAGGCAGTACCTGTTAATTATTGTGTGATATGCAATGGAATAACATGATCCAATCAGAAAGAAGTTTCATCACATACACTAGTGATATGAAATATAATGTGTATGATCTTACATGCATGAGTAATGACAGTTAAGGAATGCCAAACTGTGCATAGACAGGAAGCATTTAAATCCATGGGTAATGTTCAACACACAAGTGTAACAAGAACAATGATGGAATAAACTCAATTGCAACCACCTCATATGCATATGCCATACATGTGTATGATACCCAACATGGTGGCACAAGGTCATATTGCACCAGTACACCTACATGTCAATGATAATAATGTAGAAGAAGATAAATATACACATAACATATGTCATGTATATGTGCAACATTTAGGCCAAAGCTCTAAGGGGGAAGGGAGATGGACAACACAGACCTACATCACTGAAGAAATGCCAGCAAGAGAAACTATGCACAGAATAAAGTAAGACAACCCTGTCTAAGGAGATACATTGCACATGCATGTGCCCATAAAATATGGTGGACTGCAAGCCCTTGCAAAGTACATCAAAGCAACTGGCCAACATATGACACATGGAAGTAGTAGATTGGTGATGGTTATAAACATGTCTGTGTACAAATGACACAAACACAGTAATGTGCAGCAGTTAAACAGCAAGAGGCATAGGTACAGAACACATGTATATTTGTCTATCACACACACACACACACACACACACACACACATATATATATATATATATATATATATATATATATATATATATATATATATATATATATACATATACATATATTTCCTGCCATACAAATGTACTACAACAGGTGCCACAATCACTGTTCTTGATATATATAGCACCATACATGAGTAGAACTGATCAAAGGACAGTCTCGTGAACAAAACTACAGTAGAAATAAATGGAATAAGTGCATGTAACCAGTCACATATTACAAGGGCAGTTGTGTGTCAATCATAACACAGTCAAACACATACATCCATGAAAAGCAGTGCGTATGTATTGTAAATGCATACACATGGACACGTATGCAAATCTCTGTATGCATGTCATAATATAAGCTATTATCAAAAAGACTGGCTATTTACAAATGCAATATTCAAATAAACAAGGGTGTCATGAATGATGCTATAGAAAGCATCACTATCATGTATTCACTAATGGACCAGTGAATATATCTGCATTATGTGAGGAATACATGTTATATATACAAGTCACATTAATGTCATACAAAAAGGCACAGAATTTGCTAGTACATACCTCACACAAGGCCATGGTGCCAGTGTGACAGCATGACACAACAATGTCACATAAATCCCATAAGCAAGGACCTCTCATGTTGTTGAAAAAACATAAGACAGCAACAACCAACACAGAAATGGGTACAATGCACACACATGGATAACATGTACAAATAAACACACCACACCTACTTCACTGTGTTATGTGAGAGCTATGGGAATAATGTAGTATGGGAGTTGCTGTCATCCCATGTAAGTATATACTGGAACAACATATGCAGAAAAATTGTTTAAAAAATAAGTTTACAGAGTAGAGATTTATTTACATATTTACAACAAGTGTTTGGTCCATCAGAAAGAGTATAAAGGAGAGAAATATCCCCTAATAGAGGGAGTATATGGTTGAGAGGGGGATTACAGACATGGTTCCCAAGAGGAAGAGAGGAGTTAAGTTGGGGCATGACAAGGACAGATTTTGGTGTTAAACAGATGAAGTTTGAGTTTTTCTTTAAAGTGGGATGAGTGAATGGTGAAACATATGTCTCTAGGAAATTTGTTCCAAGTTTGGGTGATGGAGTGTTTATATAAGTGCTTGCCTACTGCTTTTTTAGGTTGGTAGATGTTTAGTAGTTGCTGATTAGAGGTACAGAGAGAGCTAGAAAGTGTATAGACAGGGAAGGGGCAAGATGAAGGTTTGTAGAGATTGAAGTGTAGAATTTGAAGTTGTGATAGCAACAATAAATTGGGGAATTCAAGCCAGTGGAGGGATGAAAGGGCTAGGCAGTGATGTGTATTGTAAGTAGAGTTTGTGATGAATCTGGCTATCTTATGGTAAGTTTGTTGGAGTTTGTTAAAGGTTGCAGTCAGGAGTGGCCTTAGGTCAACTTGTGCCCTAGGCAAAAGGGCTCCACGGCTCCCCCTTCCACACCACCCGGTGCCCCCATCCTGGTCTACCTACATTAAATAAATACTGGAAAAGCGCCCCTGCTAGAGCGGCGCCCTAGGCAGCCGCCTAGTTGGCCTATGCCTAAGGCCGCCTATGGTTGCAGTTTGAATGCCGGTGAACACAGGGGCAGCATAAAGAAGGGAGGGAAGGAGGAGAGCATGTGCAAGGGGAGTCAAGAGTTTGGAGTTAGAAATCTTTTGTTACAATATAGTAAACTTAGTTTCTGGCTTGTCTTTTTTAGACTTTGGAGAAGGTGCATATTAAATTTTAGTTCATCATCAATGATGACTCCAAGGAGTTTTGTATGATCTTCAGGTTTAACAGTTGTGTTATTAGAGGAAGTGATAGAAAATGAGGATTTGTGGTGAGAAAGAGAGCAGGGGAGAAATAATAATAGTCTGGTCTTTTTAGGGTTGAGGATGAGTAGATTACTGGTTAGCCACTGTTTGGTAGATAAAAAGGTATGTTGAGTGAGTGCATGGAGTTCAGAGATGTTGTCTGAGATGGAGATGATAGTGGAATCATCGGCATATTGGATGAGGGAGGATTGTTTACAAGATGTGCGGAGGTCATTGGTGAAAATATTGAACAGGAGGGGGCCAAGGATGGGGCCTTGGTGAACTCCAGTTGTGACAGGTAAGAATGGTGAAGAGGAAGAGAGCCATTTAACAGACTGCTGTCTGCAGGATAAGAAGCTGAAGAACCAGGCGAGGGAGGAGGAAGATAGATTGAGACTTGCAAGTTCAGACAGCAGTAGGGGATGGGACACAGTGTCAATCACTTTGGAAAGGTCTAGGAAGAGACAAGAGATAAGTTTGTGGTTATCCAGGGCCTTGATAATGGTATGGGTAAAGGATAGGAGGGCAGTAGTTGCACTATGGTTGGGACGAAAACCATGCTGGGTGGATGTGAGAAGATTGTGGTGAAGGAGATATTTTAGAAGTTGTGAGTAGATGCATTTTTCAGGCATTTTAGTGAGTGGGATATGATAGCTAAGGGCCGGTAGTTAGATGGGTCTGTGGAGTTACCACCTTTGTGTAGAGGTATAGTGAAAAAGGATTTCCAGGGGGTAGGTACAGTGGATTCCTGAATGGACTTATTGACTAGTATAGACACTGGGTAAGCTATTGAATCAGCAGCCAGTTTGAGGAAGGTATGAGATAGATTATCAGTGGAAGGAGAGCAGGGCTTGAGCTTAAGAAGAAGAGATTGGATGTAGGAAGTAGAAACAGAGTGAAAGGAGAAAGTATTAGAGTTAGTTGGGTTGGGAGGAGTAGGCTGAGGAGTAGTGTTACCATTGGATGGTAAGAGTGCTTGAATAGTGTCAATAAAGTGTTTATTAAGTAGAGTAGCTGTTTCCAGAGGGGTTGTATTTGGGTAGTGGGGAGGGGTTTGAGGGGCAGCCCGGAGAAGAAATTTTATTAATGGTCAACCAGAACTTATGAGGGTTGGATTTGTTATTTAGTTGAGCAGAGGTAAAGAAGGACTTTTTATCAGCATTGATTTGTTTCTTAGTCAGATTTCTGAGACATGTATAGTTGTGAAGTGAGGGTAATTCCTTAGCTTTGATCCAGGATTTCCAAGCTTTATCTCTTTGGAGCATAAGGGATTTAGTTTCGTTAGAAAGCCAAGGAGCATAATTGGATTTTATTCTAATGTTTCTGGAGGGAGCAAGGGAGTTCAGGGTATTCAGGAAGATGCAATTGAAACTATTTACTGTGCTATTTATAGAGATGTGCTTAAGGAAAGACCAGTCAGTGGAAAATAGAGTAGAGCTAAATTGAGTTATTTTGAATTTTGAAAGATTGTGACAGTCTCTATAGAGGTTAGATTTAGCAGGTTTGGAGGTGTATCTAAGGACAGAGGTGGGTAGGTGGTCACTAAGTTTGGTAGAGTAGTAGGGCTATGATAAAGGTTAGGGGAGTTGGTGAGTATCCAGTCAATTATAGAGCCAGAAGTTAAGTTTTTATGGAGTTGAGTTGGGGAAGTTATCAGTTGATGGTAACCATGCAGATTTATGCTAATTTAAAGCAAGTCAATTTTGTGTTTGGACCAGTCTAGGCTGACATCTCTTAAGATGAGGGTTTCATATGGTATATTATGGGAGAACCAGGATAGGATTTTCTCTAGGGTGGGTAGGTTGTTCCCAGGAGGGATATAGATGGAGGAAATAGCTATTTCTTTGTGTGGGTTTAAGTGGCAGTTTACGATGATGAGTTCAGCTGGGTGAAAGTCAGGGATGGGTGTGGGGAAGGGGGAGAGGTTGAGGCTATTCGAGTGAAGGATAGCTACACCACCACCTTTTTTTGGGGAATCTTTCTGACCGGTAGATATTATAGCCTGGAGGGAGAATTTCATTGTTAAAGACATGTGGCTTAAGCCAAGTTTCTGATAAGCAAAGGATGTGAAGGGGTTGTATGGGATATCCAGACATGTCATTCAGTAATTTTTTTGGTTAGGTTTTGAATATTTAGAGAGTATATAGCTAGGTGTTTAGATATGGTTGAGTTCAATGCAAGAGATTGAGGATGGAGAGAGGTGGTAGGAGAAGATGGGAACGTAGAGGATAATGGACATTGGTGCTTAGAAGGAGAGGGAGGGTGGCCTGGGTTAGGGTGGATGTCGCCAGATATAAGTAAGTAATTAGTGGGTAGAGAGAGTAGGATGGAGCATAGATGTAGTTTGTATAGTTTGGGTTTAGATTTGTAGGTAGGAGGGAGTATTTGCAGTCCAGATTGCTTATGAAGACATTGGTTGTGGAGGTTAAATAGTGCTGGGGAGATATCATAGAAGGATGGTGTAGAATGAATATCAAAGGTATAGGAGGTAGGAGAGTGAAACAGTGGAGAAGGAAGATGAAAGTGATATGAGGTTAGAGTAGTTAGAAAAAAGAGGAGTGATGTGGTAATGATAAGGTATTACATTTCTGAAAGAGGGTATGGGGATTAGAGGATGGGTATGGAAGGAGTTTAGGGATGGAAATTAAAGTATAAAAGTAGGTAGGGTGTTGTTAGTCAGAAGAAGATGAGGAAAGGGGGTACAGGAAGTGACTGATTCAAAGTTTGACAGGAAGTTGTCTGCCAGTGGATACTGAGGGACGAAGGGGAGGGAGTGGACAGTATAAAGACAACAGTAATGGAGGTGGGTAGGAATGGGGGTAGGGTAGGGGAGTGGAGTGAGCCTGAGTATTGCGAGGGCAAATGTGCAGGGCTAGCATCCAAGTCTAGAAATAGTCAGAGAATCAAAAAAAAAGAAAGTGAACTAGTTTGAGAGACAAGACTGTAAGGTTACTAAAAGAATAGTTACTAAAAAATATGAGCAGAAAATGCTTACAAGAGAACACTGGCCTCGAGCTGCATAGGTAGATATACTTGAAGAAAAGTCAATGCTGTATGACTGAAATAAGCCAAACATTGAGGCTTTAGAGAGAGGTATTACTAGCAGCAAAAAGCAGGGCAAAAAAACCCCCATTAACAATGACAATATCTAAGAGACTACAGACAGTAAAACAGGTCAGAAATGCTAGCAAAGCAGTTATGAGTGACACTAGAAATGATTCGGGGAAGAGTGAAGTAAGGAAAAGGAGACTAAGCACAGAAACGCTATGAGGAGTGAGGGTAGCCAAAGAGAAAGATTTGGGGCTGATGGCATCTGCTTTTCATGGTGACTAGCAAAAAAACACTGTATTACCTGTTATATTTATAGACTCTAACATTAATTAAAAAAGACTAGCTTATCATGTAGTAGTTATTCACTGGGACACTTTCTTCAGTAGTATTATTTTAAACTTATTTGGTGGCTCCCGGACCACTGGTCAAAGTTGCAGGGTATCTGTTAATGTCCACAAAACAGTGTTGCCTTTACAGTGGCCAGGAGAAAACCGCAGGGAAAAGATCCACTAGGGCTATAAAAACAAGGAGGGGTATCAGTTAAGAGTATTAATACAGGAAAGAGTGAGAGACAAAAACACTGTGGGTAGAATAAACAAAAATAAATAATACAGGTAGGCAAAGACAGTTTAATAAGCACTAATTTCCACTGTATGAGTGTCTTACACACATAGCTAGCTAAGAACACAGCAGCATTTACAGTTATGTACAAAGTGATGCAGAAAAAACAGCAGTTAACAACAGCACAGTGTAGAAATTCATTAGGCAGAAATTCACAAAGCCAGTAAAACAGAAATTTAGGATACTGAGGACAAGAACAATTTGGTACAGGCTTACAGGCAATAATTCTTCTGTCTTCTTTAGTACAACTCCAATAATTGCAGTGAAAAATGCAACAGCTATATCTAAATTTGATCTTAAGGTGTTCCTTGCGACAAGAAAAATAGGCTTTAAATATTCACAAATTCCATTTTCTTTCGTAAAACAAGAAACGTGATAAAATTCAACACCTAAGCTAATTGTGATCATAAGGTGTTGGAGCTCCTTGTGACAAGAACATAGACTTTAAATATTCACAAAGCTGGAGTTACGGAAAAAAAATTTACACCAGCAACAGCACATGCAAGCAATATTCATCTCAGTATAATCACCAGACACTTTATGACTAAAAACAGATAAGGCAACAGAATGACATCGCTAAAAGAGTTTAATGCAAAAAATCAGTAGTTAGACTTACACAGTGCAGTAGACACTCACAGAATAGGAGATGCTTAGCAACATGAAGGGAAAAGAAAGTTTAAAAATGGCGCCCACTATTGTACGGCACCTATGAAGACTTGGAACAGGAAGTGAGGTGAGGGTGAGGGGTAAAGGTAAATACTGAGCATGGCTAGCATCCAAGTCAAGAAAAAGTCAGAGAAACAATCAAAAAAAGAAAGTGAACTAGTTTGATAGACAAGAATGTAAGGTTACTAAAAGAATAGTCACTAAAAAATATGAGCAGCAAATGCTTACAAGAGAACACTGGCCTCAAGCTGCACAGGTAGATATACTTGAAGAAAAGCCAGTGCTGTATGGCTGACAAAAGCTAAACAGTGAGGCTTTAGAGGGAGAGAGAGGTATTACTAGCAGCAAAAAGCAGGGCAAAAAAAACATTAACAATGGCAATATGTAAGAGACTACAAACAGTAAAACAGGTCAGAAATGCTAGCAAAGCAGTTATGAGTGACACTAGAAATGATTCAGAGAAGAGTGAAGTAAGGAAAAGGAGACTAAACACAGAAACACTATGAAGAGTGAGGGTAGCCAAAGAGAAAGATTTGGGGCTGATGGCATCTGCTTTTCATAGTGACTAGCAAAAAACCACTGTATTTACCTGTTAAATTTATAGACTCTAACATTAATTAAAAAAGACTAGCTTATCATGTAGTAGTTATTCACTGGGACACTTTCTTCAGTAGTATTATTTTAAACTTATTTGGTGGCTCCCAGACTGATGGTCAGAGTTGCAGGGTATCTGTTATGGTCCACAAACCAGTGTTGTTTTTACTCTGGGCAGGAAAAAACTGCAGGGAAAAGATCCACTAGGGTTCAGTGGTATTATTTTAAACTTATTTGGTGGCTCCCGGACCACTGGTCAAAGTTGCAGGGTATCTGTTAAGGTCCACAAACCAGTGTTGCTTTTACTTAAAAGGTATATGCAAATGAGATGAGCAATCCAACATAGTTGATGAGTGACATCACATCATATAAATGGAATGGAATTGAAAAGCTTAGAATAACTGCACAATAACAAGCTCAGCAACAATACGTGACAGCTAAAATTTATGTGTATGGCACACATATAACTGTTTCTCAACAAATGTATCACTGTCACTACCAATGTTTGTATTATATTTATATATGCGTATATATTTATTTGCACAGTTAAAAAAATATAATGATGATCACAATTAAACTCATAACATTTCTGACATACCAGAAAAATATGAGTGGCTTATAGTACAACAGCAGTAAATAGCATACATTTTTGCTTATAGCCACTACAGTACAGTTATATTACACTGCAAGCGATGTTATATTCATGTTATACCATTAAATATCTTCCCAAAAATGTTAAGATAAAAAACACCTATTCAATAATAGAACAAACAAGCTATACAGAACATAGAATTCAGTGAGAACCAAGTTCACCACTACATGCTGTTCTAACAACAACTTATATATAAAACACACCAGTTATAATCAATATGACGGTTAAACACTGATGTCTGTCATTTAAGTTTTTGTCACCAAAACTCACATAAAATTAAGTTATCCAACAAATCCTGTTGACAATTCCTAGGACAACACTGAACTTAAAGGGGTCTATATCAGTTCACCAAAACGGCTGAAGTTCGAACACCATATGTTCAAACTTCTAACCACGAAATACAAAAACATCAAAGTCTTAAAATAGCGACTTTTTCCCAGGGAAAAAAATCGCTGTTCCAAGAAACACACACACAACACAAGCACACCAAAAAAACAGCAATCCACACACAAACACTTAAAATCCTACATCTAACCCTACACTAAACTGTACATACACTACTATCTATCCACTTACATTAACCCAAACCCTAACCCTAAGGTCTGTCACTATCGCACGCTCACCTAACCATGCCCTAACCCTAACTCACCTATCCTTCCCTAACCCTAAAGTCTGTCACTATCGCACACCCACCTCACCTGCACCCTAACCCTAACTCACCTAACCCCGCGCCCTAACCCTAACGTCCACACAATCGCACACTTACCTGAACCTGACCCGTAGCTTCCCACCACAGTCCTGATAATTGCGAAGCCACAGAAACAGCCTACCAAATTCTTTCCCTGGGAAAGAATTCGGTGTTCTGCGGCTTCGCAATAATCAGTGTTCGAACTTCACAGTTCAAACATCTGGTGTTTGATCGTCAGCCGTTTTGACAGACTG
Source organism: Protopterus annectens (assembly GCF_019279795.1). Taxonomy (NCBI): domain Eukaryota; kingdom Metazoa; phylum Chordata; order Ceratodontiformes; family Protopteridae; genus Protopterus; species Protopterus annectens. Next base: position 682,690,133 of record NC_056728.1, read on the forward strand.
ATATAGACCCGAACTTAAATGCATGTTCACATCACTGTTTTTCACAATAAATCACTGACTATTACATTTACCTTGCAGATATATTATGGGTAGTCTGACATAACCACAGCATACCCGAAGGTCCAAAGAATGCATATTTAAATCTGAAGTTTTAACTATGTTAAGATTATTTATGGAGAAATAAAAATGGACAGTGACAACACATAGCCCTCTCCCTCCACTGCTCCTCAAGCCTGTGCATACACTGTATGCACAAAGCATTGTTTTGGTTATGGTCTTTATCACCTGCAAACAGGAAAACAGGATGTATTACAGCAACAGAAGGATTGTTTCAGTTTAATATGTAATAACTGCTACATACAACAAAACAGTGAGCATCACATATTATCTAGCCTTGACATAGGATCATAGGATCCTAGGATAATAGGAGGTTACTAGGCTATCGAGCCACAGGTCATTTCAAGCCTAGTTGTTTTATTCCAATGTAATACTATATGTACCCTAATCAATACCATGGGTTGTATTTATTAATGATTGTCAACATCCAGGATTGTGGGCGCTATCCCTGGTTAGAATTTACAGTGTCCCATCCACTGTAAATAGACCATGTTGCTTCGCAAAGAATGGTGTGCACCTGTCTCCCCTAGGCTTCTGAATATTGGCTAAAACTTTATTCACTCCTTAGAACCTTTTTTAGGCCGTGCCAAACTGACAAACCTAAAAACACAGCAAATAAACGTAAAGAAACCTAAAGGTGTTACTTCTCATTGCTATCAGCCTAAACAATAAATTCCATACCCTATAAGCTCTCACTCTGGAGAATATAGGCATCTGTGCTATTACTGAAACATGGTTTAAATCCACAGAAAGTACTCTGGCAGCCACAACATCACATTTTGCATATTCAGTCATTGCTGAGGTACTCTTAAGACTGTGTTCACACAAGGATTACTGTGTACAAGCTGGAGGAACACAGATTTAAACCTATGAATGTCACCTTTGCATATACTACTAACCTTAATACAACCTGCCTACCTAATCCATTTTAGCTGCAATTGTATGCACTGACAGACATTAAAAAAATCATCTATATGAATAAGCAGAGAAGACTTACACAGAATGAACTGTGAAGTTGCATTTATATATTAGATGACAAGTCAAAGAAAAGTACAAGTGCTGCCATGTACACTGTATTTGAACAACAAAAGTATACAATTGTGAGTACACATCAGCACATTGCTCACACCAGTGACAAATAGCTGTAACAATTCAGGGTGACAAGTGTCATGGTTTGCAATAAAACATTTGACTGCGCTTGAAGCACATAAATACACGTTAAATTAATTACTGTTCACCTGGGGGATTCAATAAATACACATGTAATTTAAGTAGGAGGGCAATGAACAAAAATGGATTATAACATATTATTGTGCAGTTCAAACAATATAGCTAACACATGTATGTTTTACCCAGCATTTTCACATACATCATTATTAACAGAAATAGGGTGTTTCTAGACACTTTGTGGATAATGGAGATATCCTTATTCATACACAGCCTAAAGTGCTATAGGGGTCAAAGGGTCAAAGGACAACAACCATGCTAGATGTGTAAAAATCTGTACCACATAACTTACACACCAAGAATAGATCTCCCATATCTATGGTTAAATAGGAAGTTCTGAACTGCAAATATGTCATCCAAAATAGGCTACACTAAGATTCAAACCTACACATATTCATGAAGCATTTGCACTGTCCTACTGCTTAACTACTTTAGCTAATGGACACCCACCATGCTTCAATTACTCTTGCAAACCCTATGGAATAATGACAGAATATGCATTTATCTACCTTATAGCATTAGCATGCACACGTGTCAGCATACTGAGCTTAACTGTCATAGTTTGCAAAAATATATATTACAAGGGAATCTTGAAAAAGGATAAGCCATTAATGGCATTAGTGAACAGCTGTGTGATTCTATAATGCACATCTCCACATACAGTGCTAAACCTACAGCCATAAGACAAAATAAGGATTACAGATCCACACCTCTTGTATTTGCATTGTGTTTACAAGACTCATATTCCATCATGCTGATCTACATTGCTCTTAATTAATGAAAGTCATTGCAGCAAGCATAAATATTAAAATAATTTTGCTTTTTTTTGTAATTTACTGCTTACTAATATATGTATTACTCAGCATTCACATAAACAGAAGTATACTGGCTGATGTTTCTAGAAGCTTTGTGGATAATGGAGAAATGTGTAGTCATTCGCAGCCTAAGTGCTATAGGTGTCAGTGAACCATGGCCATGCTAGATGTGCAAAAATCTGTACTGTATAAGTTACCAAACAAACATGGGTCTTGCATATGTGATGTGCAATATTACATAAATGTTTGTGTCTTTCGGCTTTTCCCGGTTAGAGATCGCCACCGCGGAACTCCGGTCCGATAATGATTGGCAGTTGATTTTTACGTACCTGCTTGCCAGGCCTGACGCACAACCTTTAACGAAGGTACGCCCATTCACGCATGTCTCCACGCAGAAGACGCTCTAGCTGAGAATTGAACCGGACAGCGTCTTACTGTGAGGCGACAACATAAATAACCACCAATATTTTCAAAAGTAAGCTACAATGGGATTTGATCCTGCACTTAGAACAGCAGTCATTTTGCCATAGTGCTTAACCATGAGAACTAAGGGACATCACAGGCCACTACTTATAAAATCAAATATAAATGGAATATCAGTGATAGTTATATGCTTGAAGTCCATATGAATGTGTAGTCATAAAGAACAGTCCTTCATAATGTGTACTATGGCCAAGTGTAGTTGCAGATACCCTCAGAATGCATTGATATGCTAATGGTAACTTTAGTGAGTGGCACATAAATTCCTACATTTGTATTACTACTATCAGTACAGATATCCATCAAATACACTTGAAACAGTCTCAAAATCAGATATGCTTACTAAAGACATATATGATAATGTTGTTAAGGTGTGGTTTATGATCTGCATCCCTCAGATGTAGATCATCATAGCAGTGGTGGACTACCATACCGATCTGATAGATGTCTGTCTGCGGTGCTCCCTTCCAGACATTTATCATCGCAAAGTTTCTGGGACATGCTTGCATCCTCTGCTCATGTCCAGCAAAGGCAGTCAGCATCTGGTTGGACTTCTCCTCTGTCCAAATTGGTGCTCAGATAGACTGAAACTGCCTCTGAGTTGACATCCTCACTATTGTAGTTGAAAGTTGTTGAAAAACGCCTCCCAAAAATGTTAATCGAGGTCCCACTCAGTTTGCAGGTAGCAATGGTATGAGCAGTAAATTTATCAATATTACATTTTAAGGTTGGTGCACATAGGATGGTAGAAGACTACTGGAGGGCATCAGGCAGATAATCTCATTAACTGATACCTATTAGGTAGTTGTACTGAGCACCTTAGACTTAGCGCTGAGCTATTGGTTTATGTGCCGAGTTTCAAGAATTTACAGTGATGTTTGCAAATGGCATTCCAAAACAGTGAATGCTAATGAACCTCATTATTTATATATAGTGGTACTTAAAAGCTGTGTGTGCATAGCTCATCTCACTTTAATGTATAGCTGATTTGCAACTAGATTCAAAAGGTAAACTGTCTCCTGCTGGCTTTTGTGTGATGGAATAGATTGCTATTGTCACATACTTGTGTTTTCATCATTCTGTATAACTCAATTGATACATGTTTTTGCACACTTTCTCAACTGCATGCATTACAATCTGTCTGTATATGGGTAGATGTCCATTAGTGACAAGGATATTTTCCCTGTATGCAGTTGTATGAATAAAAAGGAAACAACCACAGTGAACAAGCTGTAGTATCTGATTTGTCTGACTTCTAACATCAACCTGAATTTTCTGTAAGTAAACTGTTTTTTGATCTTTAGTTGAGACATTATTGTTAAAAACAGAGGCCATAACATCTATAATCAGCCTTGGTGGAAGCTTGGTTGTTTTATAAAATCTCCTGGATCTGTCTTTTTCTGGTTTGTACAGATCTGTTTTACTGATTAGATCTGTCCTGGTCTTTGTTTAATTAAAACTGTATATCACTTGGCCAAAACATTTTTCTTGCCATTTTGGCTCATATGCTGACCTAATTATACTATGGATAACAAGTTGTAGTATCTGATTTGTCTGACATCTCACATCAGCTTGATTTTGTTCACCTATTGTCCTACCCTTTTGCTGTTGTCCCTAGCTTTTGTTCCTTATGGCAACCTGACTACCAAGTCCCTCCCTCCCCTTTGATTGCTATTGTCAGCTGTGTAAGTTAATGAACTCATTAACTCCAATGTGATGTGAAATGTCATAATTCAAGCAGCCTACACACACATCCTTACATTCCAAGCATTTTCTGGGATAGCAACTTAAAAAGTTTAATACAAAGAAATGAAAGTGTCTTATGAGCAATAAAAGCTATCAAACTGGTTCAACCAAAAATGTTATCAGTCAAATGTCTTCTTTACATTGATAATAGTAAAGGCACAGTCTTTATATCAACACTATAATACATTATTATGTATACAAACCCAGAATAATATTTTTCTCTAATATTTTACAAACAAGTTGCCATATCTTAGAAACTGTACAACGTGGATGCATTTTGTAAACTTACTTTAGTTAACCAGACATAAGCTTTCACATAACAGCAAGCCGTTTCTTTCTATGTGCATGCTTATTAAGGTCTTTACATAAATATGAAGAATTATGCTTATTTGTATAATTAACAATACAACTAACACAACTAACCATGAATACCTCTCAAGATGTATAATGTAGTGTGCAAATATCAATCACAGTTTTCTTCAACATCATCTAAGGTTTCATCTTATGTCATTTAATAGTTTGTAAGTCACAGAGTTTTAGATATAGTAAGTAGATATGTACATATTACATATTTTCATAATTATTAACAAATAACTACCAATATAGTATACTATACTGCGACTGCACATGGACAATGCACTTTTCTTTCATCCACCAGAGCATTTCTCTCTCTGTGCCCCCTCAATAACATGTAGGTCTCAAAGTTATGAAAATATTAATACAAATATGAAACTATGATTCTTAAGGGGAAATCACTGGTTAATTTCCCACTGCAAAATACCCAAGGATAACAATCTTAGTATCATTTTATTAATTGCACTTTGCACTTTCTAATACTGGCTATTAACTGGTTACTCACTTTGTTAAGGAAGACAGACCCAGAAAATATCTGGACACCATAAGGAGCTATGACTATTAACTGGAAGAATACAAAAAAGGTGTTTTAGGCTAGAATGAGTTAAGTACTTTTCCCATCCATTATTTTATATAGTTCCATCATACTGAGATCCCACTCAACAAACAAGTATTGCTCTTTAGATAATCTCCATTACTACAAACCGTCATTCTCACAAAGCTCCCATCTGCTTAGCATCCTGGTCACACTCTGAGACAGTCCTGCAAAAATCCCATGCCATCCTTGGTAGATAAAACATATATCTTACTGTTTTGCACTCCATTTAACTGCTTTATCTTATTTATTTATTTGCAGTTTACCAAGCCCGTTTTCAGTTGAGGCCTGGGGAGAAAAGCTCCACAGTACAATAAAAAGCAAAATCATATACATTGGTAATATATAATTATCAAACAAATTAGATTACAAAGTTGAAACGCAGATTGCAATTCAGGGTCAGACAAATAACAATGACAGATTACAAATATTTCTAGAGATAATTATCTAAACATAGTAGGGAGAAAATATATCATTAGAACTAGGTATTCAAGGAGGCTGAGTGCAAGTACAGTTCCAGATGGAACTGAGGTACACGTGTAGAGAATTTTTGAAGTTGGCAGGATTTTGGGTTGCTCTAATGGCTAATGGTAGAGTATTCCAATTTTTGGCTGTACAGTAAGAGAAGAGAAGCTGGCCGGGAGGCAGATTTGGCTTGTGAACCTGAAGAAGTTGTTGATTCTCTGATCTAATGGGCCTGTTTGGGAGGTAGAAGGTGACAGAACAAAGGGTAGGACAATAAGAAGATTTAAAAATAAGTTTGTGTGCAGTAATAAGTTGCAGATAGTCAAAGTAGTTTGGCAGTTCCAGCCATTTTAGAGAGTGAAGAGCAAAACAGTGATGAGAGAAGTTTTTAGAATTTGTTGCAGATTTTACACTCTTATTATAACATGTCTAGAGCCTGGTTTTTAGAGTGGTTTAAAGGTTGGTAAGTGGAGGGGCACCATGCATTAGCAAAGGGAGTAGATAAGTGGAGGCAAGGATTTGTTTGGTGGACGGGCAAAGGAATGATTGAGCCTATAGAGCAGTCCAAGTTTTTGATGAGTTTTTTGGATGTTTTGCTGCAGGTGAATATCAAATTTTAGATGTTCATCTATAGATACGCCTAGAAATTTTTTTTTTCTGACTGACAATTTCTATTTGTGATTTATTTTGAGAATAAATATTGAACATGGCTTTATCCAACAGGGTTAATGTTTCATGGGTGAAAAGCATGATTTTGAATTTATTTAGGTTCAGGGCTAGGTGGTTATTAAACATCCAGGATTCAGTGGTAGAGAAGGCTGTTTGAGTTTTGAGTTGGTGTTTAAAAATAGAGTCAGCTGAGCAGATGATGGTTGAGTCATCCACGTACTGAATAAGGGCCCCATTGGTCACAGATGTGTGGAAATTATTAATGAAAATATTGAACAGGAGGGGGTCGAGTATGGAGCCTTAAGGAACCCCAGTAAAGGTGTTAAGATAAGAAAAGATAGAGTTTTGCCAGCCTGTTGCCTGTCTTTTAGATAGCTAGAGAACCAGTTAAGAGTGGTGGGAGAAAGTCCAAAGTTTGTGAGTTGTGACAGTAGTAAAGGGTGGGAAACTGTGTCAAAGGCCTTTGATAGAGCTTAAAATATGGTAGATACTATTTTCCCGGAATCACAAGCTCCATTAATAGTATCCAAAAAAGATATGAGGCCAGTTGTAGTGCTGTGTCCAGGTCTGAAACCATGCTGTGTAGAAGACAAGAGGTGGTTATGATGTAGTTAGGGCATCGGCTGAATGCGGATGCATTTTTCCAAGATCTTAGATACAAGGGACAGGATAGCAATAGGATGAAAGTTGGAAATATCTTTGATTTTGCTGCCTTTTTGAAGAGGGTGAATGTAGGCTTTCTTCCATAATTTGGGCACAGAAGATTCTTGAATGGATCTGTTAATTAGGATACTTATGGGGAATGCAATGGCTTTGGCGGCAATCTTTAGAAATGTGGGGGGTAAGCTGCCTGGTGCATTAGAGCAGGGTTTGAGCTTAAGATTTTTGCACTTTAAAACACTTTCAAGTACCCTGATATTGAACTGTTTGCTGATTGCTGAAAGTTGCACTTTTTAGAAGCTTTACTAGTGGTCTTACTTTGCAATTTGATGCTTTGTATTTTTGCTGATACTTAATTGGTGTATTCCTGCCATTTTAGCTCTGCTAAAGGGATTCTACACAATTTCAAGTATCAGTATAAGTTTGGTGTGTTTGTGAGGGTCTTGGCTGATTCCCACAGAGCTCAGCAATGCTTGGTGTCCTTGTCTGTGCCTCTGAATTGATTTTCTTGTATCATATGTCATCAAGGCCAGCGTTAGTATTTTTGGAGCCCCCAGCAAATGTCAAGTAAGGGGCTCCCTAGGTGCTTTTGAGGTATTACCCTGTCACTGTCACCCCTCCTTTTAGTTCTTGCTGCAAACTTTTAGGAGTAGTACATTCAGAATGACCTGTAGCTAAAATGCTCTTACATTACAACAGGTCTGTGTACCACACTCTGTTGAACCATCTCTCAAAGGGACATTCACAGTTACTTGCATTTAGTTGCAGCAATCATACATTACAAGAGCTCTATGTACAGAGTTGGAATTAGGTGAAATGGAGCCTTAGGGCACTGCCTACTATTTCAGCCACCTCACTCTCACACATATATCCTCCGGTGCTCCCCGTACCACTCACAGTGCATTTTTCTACTCTTTCCTCAAATTTTGTCCTACACTTCAGTGTTTTCAAGAAACCATGACTTTCTATATGCTCTGATATGCATTTTAAAGTTTTTTTTTCTTTTTACACAACCTTTTCACCCAATGCTGGCTTGAACAGAAATTTTGATTAAGGAAAGAAATTCAGTGTCACTCTTCAGCTTTAGTCTTCCATGCATGCTTTCAATACACCTTTCCTGACCAAGATAGTGCAGTAATAACCATTTAGGAAATAACTCAGTTAAGCCAGTGCCCCGAGAAGCTATTGGGGTTATAGATGCTCCGGGATGCATTTTAGATCATTCTCCCAAATATTTAATCCTATGGTGGCCTAAACAAAAATCACTAGTAAGTAAACAATTTCAGTCATTATTTTTTTTTCTTTCAAGTAAGACTTAAAGTTGTGCTCAAGGCTTAATGTTCATAGCTGTCAAAATAGTAGCTTACAATAAACTAACAAGACAATTGTTGTGAGGATACACAGGTCTTATCTGGGAATACTGCCTGAACTCCCCGGAAAAGACAGTCATTGCCTATGATTCCCTCTGGTGTTAGATTGGGATGAAAGCAGAGGTTCAAATGGCCACAGTCCTGTATTTCAAGTGACTGCTGACATACATTTATACAGCATGCCTCCTCACACCTCACCCCTAACACCCAAAGGCAGCCACCTGTATACGTGTCTGATGTGTGATTGTCAGGGAACTGAAAGATAATAATTACAGTAATGTATTCTGCTTTGTTGCTCCTAGACACTACACTGCCCTGCACAAGCTATAGTAACCTCCTTTGTATATGTCTGAGATCTGTGAGAAAAGTAAACAAAACAATGTTCACACAGTCCCCCAGCTCAAACACAAGCTGTAATGACCTCCTGTGCACACCTCTAAAGTTTGACTGTGATGAAAATTAAAGAAGTAATAACTACACAGCCCCCCCCCCCCCACCTAAAATACAGAAACTTTCTGTACAAACACATTTCAGCAGGGCTACTTTTAGAGTAGGTGCAGTTGAGAGCAGCGGCCATTATCAGGTTTATCCTAACAAGGTCATTTCACAGCCCTGTTCAGGTTAAAGAATGTAATCAGAAAATTAGTACATTTTTATCCTCAGTTTTCCTCAATCAGCAACAGTTTTTGTGGGGTCCCTACAGAGTCAAGGTTTATTGAGGACATGAGCCTCACTGTATCCATTTATGCAGTCTGGGGAGTGGGAGCCCCCAGAGTCTTAAAAGATGTAAGTGCCTGAACATTCTGTGATATATTTTATGACTTAACTCTGAAATGTAATAAATTGCTAGCTGCATTTTTTATTGATACGCAGAAGAATGATGTATGTGTCCCGGTATTATTGGGTGTGTGCACAGATAAAAATATGTGATATATTTTACACACACACACATACACACACACACACACACACACACACACACACACACACACACACACACACACACACACACACACACACACACACACACACACACACACACACACACACACACACAAGCCACAGCAATACTAGTTTTGTACTTATTTCAGCAAATAGCTACACATTGTGCAACACTGGTACTGCCCCACCAGATCAGTGACTGTTATTTATCAGTCACCAAACAGCATCAGGGGTAAGTCACTTTTCTTTACTCCATTAAGGTGTAATGCATACCTGTCACTGTCCCTGATTTCAGAGATCTTCCCTAGTTTTGCCTCATAATTTTGCTCTGTACTTTGTAAACAGTTTGATTTGCTGGTAAATCATTCAGGACTACAGACAGCCAATAAATCCAAACATCAGAGTTTTATACTTTTTATTGTTCAGAAATGCATGTTGATGCAAAAGGTGTTATTCTAGTAACTTTTTAAGTGAATTAGAGTAATATTTAAAATGTTTTCCTGATTTGGAGCCTTTATTCTGTTATTATTGTTGACAGTGAGTAGAATTCTTTAGCAATAAAGTTGTGAGTTACAGTATTTCGTGTCCTGCCAGTATTTATAAAACTACCTGAAAAACAAAACTCTCCCTGAAGATCGGGAGTGTCACCTCTTCTTAAAAATCCCAGGTAAGCATTGGGAGTAGTCACTCTGGGCTGCTGATCTGTAGTGCTTACCTTATTCGTGTAAATGGGTCTATATCACATAATCGAAAGCTGATAACTCCGAAGCTCAAAACCGCAAACTTCAAACCTCGAAAGCTGACAACATTAAATCCACCAACCCCCCCATTACCCAAAACAAAAAAAAAATGCTCTATGCAGGGGGGTCCCCCTGCACCCCCACACCCCCTGCTACTTAAATATACCAACTCTGAGATCGCAGTGCAGTAAAGGGAAACTTCCCCGCTCTATGGTTCGACGTTTTTGTACTTTGAGGTTTGACGTTTGGAGTTTTGTGCTTCGGAGCTGTCAGCTATCGAGTTTATGATAAAACCCCCATGTAAATTATCAGCTTTATACTAACAGGGTCATATCATAGCCCTGTTCAGGTTAATGAGCAAAATCAGAAAATGAGTACATTTTTTTCTTCTCATTTTTCCATAACTAGCAGCAGGTTTTGTGGGGCCCCCCCACACTGTCAAGGAGGATTAAGGAGGCCCCAGCAGCCACGGGTACCGCAGGTAGCTAAATCTGGCTATGTTGTTAGTTTTAGTGGAGAGAATGTCCACCAGCATGTTTTAACTAAGCCAGGTGCACTTTGTCAGTGGTAAAATATTTAATGGAATTGTGAAGGCTGGTGCTTGATAAAACACTGTTAAAATAACCAGAGATATATTTGAATTTTAAAGGAGATATAAATAAGAGTTATTATTACCCACCTGTTTTATTAAGTATACAAGACTGCTCTATTAGCTTTCGTTGGTTTGACAGACATGTTAAAAAATATCAAGAAAAGATAACTTGCTGTAGTTGAGGGCCTCTCAGGAAGAGGGTGCCCCCAGCTACTGCCGGGTTTGTTGCTGCCTAAAGCCAGTTATGTGTGTAATCCAGACACAAGCAAAGTACTTGTATTTAAAAATCGCACTTCCAGAAGCTATTTTGCTGATTGACTACTGATTTCTGGTTTTATTTATGCATTTATCTGTATTTAAGGCTAAATCACTTCATTTGCTCAAACTGTGTTGCTATTGATCTGATTGACTTGAAATTAGCTTGTCTAGACAGTTTGTTAAAGTTGTTTTATGGTAGCATATAACCTCAATCTTTTTTGTGCTTTTACAATAACAAGACTGTGATTTCCATCTAGCTGCAGTAGGTGGTGGCCTGGTCTACAGAGTTGGAAAACATAGAAGCATATCTCTCAACCGTACCGAATTCCTTTGTATTTACCAGTTTTGAGGGCAAAATAATGGGGTGCCATGCATTCCTGAGTGGCCCATACAATTCCTGATAATTTCCAATTTTTTTTCAAATTTGTTTCCCCCGAAGTTGTTGCTGCTGATGTCATCACATTCAGGGGCTTCTATGATGACTTCAGCTTTATGAGGCAGACTGTAGCCAGTCAGAATTCAGCTTAGGACTGTGTCTGTATTGTGTGTGTGTTTACCTCCTCTACATATGTTCGTATGTTGATTTGTTGAACGTTCAGTTTTGGGATTTCTTAACTTTCTTTGCAGTGCAGTGAGTGTAAGTGCATTAGCCATCCCAGAGACTAATCCACTCCAGACGACTAGACTGGTCTGCCCAGTCAGTGTCTTGCACTCCCAGTCTCCCACACCTCCAGGAATCTGCCAGACCCAGACTGAACCATCCCAGGAATCAGGAATGAAGGACAGGTCACAGCACAAGTGGTCAAGGATAAGAAAATTTATCTCTGGTGGCTGTAAAAAACATGACCGCAACTAGACAAAGGCTCCAGATTTTTGCAGAATGAATGTCCAGATTTATGTTATGAGTTTGAGTAAAGGAATTGTCTGTTCTCATGTTGTGTTTATTAGGATGTTACCTAAGCATGTCACAATAACACTTTTAGCAGTTTTTGTCTACTTGTATTCATAGGTTCATAGGTTCATAGGTAGGTACTAGGCTATCAGCCCAGGGGCCTATACAAGCCCAGCCAAAAAGGTACCCTGGCTTTTGCCACCCAAGAAAATTATTTTCCTGTGCCACTGTCGAGCAGAGCCACAGAGGTGATCCCTGGGGTGCATTTCCTATTTCCCATCCAATCATCAAGCTTTTTCTTGAAGAGTGCTAATGAGGAGCTTTGTTTGATATAGATAGGTAGTTTATTCCAGAGTATGGGAAGTCTCTGGGACAGGAATCTATCCCTCCGGCATGTTCTGTTTATTGTGGTGACAAGGTTTAGGTCCCTAGAGCATGTAGCTCAGAGGGATTGGGAATTCTTTAAGTGGAACATGTCCAACAGCTCTGGGTTTGACATAGTTTTGTATGTTAGGCAGAGATCACCTCTGAGTAGGTGATATGCGACGGAGTAAAGCTGGAGTTTTTTTTTTTTTTTTGAAACGGTCTGTGTAGGGCATCTGTTTGAGGCTGGTAATCCTCTTTGTGAGGTATTTCTGCAGCCTTTCCAGTTGTTGTAGATGTCTTGTGAGGTACATACCAAAAGGGGCGTTGTACTCTATAATGGGCCTAATGAGTGCTGAGTAGAGGGGAACAATGACCTCTTTTTTTTCTGGATGAGAAACCTTTTGTGATGAGGTGTGCCATGTAGAAGGATTTCCTGACTACTGTGGTGATGTGATTATCAAAGGAGAGACTACTGTCCACCTGTGTCCCAAGGTCTCATCACACTTTTGGTGTTAAGTATACTACCGCCTATGTTGTAGTTTATGGGTACAGAGTTTTTACCAAAGGGGATGACAATGCACTTGTTGGCATTGAGCTTGAGGCCATGGCTTTGACACCAAGCATCTGTCTCAGTGAGGTCCTTTTGTAGGATGTCCACATCGTTAGGAGTTTCAATTATGGCTCCTAGTTTGCAGTCATCTGTGAACTTCGTTAGCCAAAGACCTTCTGGGTTAGCCTGTACTTCAGAGAAGTAGATACCAAACAGGAGAGGACCCAGGACTGAACCCTGTTGGTACTCCACTTGTCACTGGTCTGAAGTCGGATTTAGAGTCTGCTACTTTCACAGTGTGGGTTTTGTCAGTGAGCCAGATGGCAACCCATCTTGTGACATAGGGATTTATACCTAGTTTAGTGAGTTTATCTATAATTCCAGAGTGGGGGATGGTGTTGAAAGCCTTGGCAAGATCTAGATAGGCATAACCACCTTACCCTTGTTTACGGCTTTGGTGACTGCTCCAAAGAAGTCTATCAGGTTTAGGAGACATGATCTGCTTTTTACAAACCCGAACTGGGTGGGGTCCAGAGTTTGGAGATTACCAATGTCTTTGTTTATAAGTTCCATGATGATACGTTCCATGGCCTTGCAGACCAGGCTCGTCAGGCTAATGGGGCGGTAGTTCCCGGGGTCCGTGGTGGCTCCCCCCTTGTGGAGTGGGATAACCGTCACTGTGCCCCATTCAGCAGGCACAAAGCCCTGAGGTGAGGCTATGATTGAAAATGGTACTTAGGTGGGGTGCCAGTTCATTCTGCAGTTCATGTAGAATGCAGCCTAGGATGTTGTCTGGTCCCATGGATGCTGTGTTCTTGGCTTTGGAGAGTGTGTTTTTTACCTGTGCAGCAGTGATTATAGGAACTTTACATTCTTCAGGTATAGAGATGGGCTCTTTAGGGGGTGAGAGGGGGTTAAAGTTAGCACTGAACCTATCTGCCAAGATGTTGGCAATATCAGTTGGGTCTGTATATTTAGTGCCATTGTGCTGTAACTCAGAGCAGATCTGAGTGTTGCCATTGAGATTCTTGACATAGCTATAGAATGCTTTGTAGTTGTATTTAAAAATCAGTGGCAATTTTGTTTTCATAACTAGAGAGTTAGTTGCACTTGGATAACCTCAGCTGCATTATGCTGAGCAACTAGCCTGGAGGTGTGGATATCCTTAATGAATATGGACACACCTCCACCTTTGGTGTTCCGGTCCAGGTTACATGGCCGAAAAGTGTGGTATGAGTTATAGCCTGGTAGTGCAGGGGTGCTCTCTGGACCCTTGAACCAGGTTTCAGTCACTGCACAGATATCGATGTTCTCCATTTTAAGGAGTGCCTCGAGTGAGTGCATTTTGAGATTTAGACTTCTAGCATTGAGTAGCATCACCCTCAGTTTTTGCTTGCCTGTTCCTGTTATGGTGGTGAATTTGTCATTTGAACCTTGCCTAAAAAAGGCACTATAGGGGTGGCAAGATCCTTAGCCAGTATCCAGAATCCCAGGGGTGACAGGTGCAGGCCATCTCTGGCAAAGCATCATGGTCTGTCGACTATGTCATCCAAGGCAGACAGATACTGGATCTCTTTAGAATAGCACCAGAAGCTTAGCCAATTGTTGAAGTCAATCATTTTGTCCTAGTACTGTGGCATCATTCTGGGTGATGGCAGAATGCTACTCAGGGCTAGGGTCATACCTGCCTGGGCTACAAGATTGGAGTCTGTTTCATCTAGTCCAGGGAGGTACGTCTCAGATCATTCACACCAACATGGACAATGACAGAGTCATTTTTGTACTTGTTATGGAGTGACCTGAGTGCGTGGGTTATGTGATGGATCCTGGCACCTGACAGGCAGCTGACAGTAACCTTCTCCTTGTTTAGCCTGGTGAGTGGGACATCAGTGTGCCTGACTATAGAGTCACCTATGACTAGTGTGTTGGGTACGTTGTTTTGCCTTATTGACTGTGGTTGAGTGGCACATGAGTCTGTGGGCTATGTGTCATTTGGGTTGTGTTGGGGGGTGGAGGTTGCTTGCATTTCTGCTTTGGAGGTCTCTGTTGCTTGAGCAGATTATTATTGAGAGCCTCCGTGAATGTTTTTGTGTTTCTATGTGTGGATTTTGGTGGTGTAGATTTAGTGAGACTATGTGATGAGTGTGGTGTGGTGCAAGTGTTTACCTTCTCCTCTTGACTGTCAAGTTCAGACTTGGTTAGAGAGAGCTTTACCTCCAGTTTGGCTAGATAAGTGCATCTCTTACAGGTTGTAGTGTTGGATGGTAGGATGAGAGGGTTGTCTGTGTACATGAGTCAATTTCTACATTGCCCCAAGATGCCCAGATTCATCATATAGACAGGAGAGAACACTGGGAGCTGACCCTTGGACATGCCTGAATAAAAAACTATTTTCCTCTAGATAAGTGAGGAAAGTGAGTACAAGAGCTGTTTTTCCCAGCTATATTCCTCTTATTACCACACCCACTTCCTCCCCACTCCAATCAAACACCAACACCCTGCACACACCCATTTTCTAATCACCCATAGTTACCACACCCTCTACTTAGCTACACTACAAACTCCAAGTCCAAACTTCAACTCTGACAATCAGCCCTATCTTTACCTTCTACTTACCTCTACCTCTTCTGCCACCTCCTTCCGTACACCACACTCCCCACTACAATCTAGGACAACTACATCACATCCTCCTATAATTATCTTTAAAAACAAACTTAATACTAATTAGATTCTATACACAAAGTAATCATTAATAACATGCTTTTAAAACCTTTATCCATCTCTCTTTTACTACTACTACTTCTAAAACTTACCTTTCTTTACTACCTCACCCAACCCAGTACCTGCCACCATCCACAACTCTATCATACTACCAACCATCTAAACTCCCCTACTCACATTCACACTCACCTATCTCTCCACATCTATATCCTATAAATCACCTCCTATCCTTCTCTTACAAAGTACTTACTTCTCATAGACTCCCCATCCTCTTAACTACCAGTAACCCCTTCTTCAACACAACATCACCCAACCCATTTACTAAACTACTTAATTACTTTTCTAACCATATCCTTCATCTAGTCACCAGTCTCTTATCAGGTGATATCCATCCTAACCCAGGCCCCTCAACCTCTACTACTATACGTAAACCTCTATTACTTACTTCACTAAACTCCCAAAGCATAGTCAACAAATTAACAACCCTCCATGCCTGGATCACATATAATAAACCTGACATCCTATCTATTTCAGAAACATGGCTAAAACCCCATATAAAAAGCTCTGAAATAATCCCACCTAACTACTCTATCATTAGAAAAGACAGGTCCCATAAAAAGGCGGCGGTGTAGCTCTTCTATTTTCTACTTCCTTGTCAATTACTCCCTTCAATAAACCTATTCCACAATTCAACAATGCTGAACTACTCATCACTCTCCTACAAGTCAACAAGCATAAACATATATGTCTTGCATCCCTCTATATTCCCCCAGGTGACAATATCTCTACATTAGAAGACATTCTCTCCTGGCTCTCCAGTAACATTAGTAATGAAACCATAATCCTAGGTGATGTAAATATTAACTGGACCTCAATTCAATCTCCATCCAACCCCCTTAACATCAACCTATATAACTTTTCCCAACTAATCAACAAAGTAACACGTCCTTCTAAAAACCTTTCCTGTGGCAGTATACTAGACTGGATCCTTGTGTCACACCCACACTATTACTCTGACAGTGGTACTCTTCCCGATGCTCTAAGTGATCATATGCCCATCTTCACATACCGACTCCCTTGTATCTCTCTCCACCCCACAATTATATTACCACACGCAACCACAAAATTTCAACCCAACAACATTCTCAGATTCTTTAAAAGCAATCAACTGGAACACTCTTAGGACACTACCCTTAGAAGACGCTGTTTCTCACTTTAACTCTACATTCTTAAGAATACTAGATTCCCAAGCCCCCCAAAGGACAAACGAATAAAAATAATTCTGCTCCATGGCTTACCAGAGATACATTAGCAACCATGCCTTAGAGACAAAGCCTGGGCACTTTATCAGAAAAGAAAGTCCCCTGATTCCCACATTGAATACCGAACCCTCGAAATAAAGTCAAAAGCTTATTATCTCTGACAGACAAAATTACTTCTTTACCCTCCAAAACAATAATAAAACAAATCCACAGAAATTCTGGAAAGGTATCTCCACCCTCCTTAACCCCAGCAAACCACACACCCCTTCCCCCGACCCAAATGCCCCAGATCTAGACCTGGCTACTGAATTCAACTCCTTCTTCATTGACTCTATTAGCAAACTAACTTCCTCTTTCCCTACTTCTACCATACCATCCAATACCCCCTCACCCTCTCCTGCCAAAAGCCCACCCTGCACTTCTCTTCCTTCCTCATTCCCATCTTCTCTAACTACATCCCATAACTCTTCTCCCTCTCTAACATCCTCATCATCCTCACCAACATCAAATACTTTGCCTCTTCACACAACTCCATTCTCATTAAAACCTATACCCATTTCTACAATAAAAAAACTACTTCATAAACTGAAGCCCGCACAAATGCACCTGATGATATCCCTCATATTTCCTAAGCGTTGCTGCTGATGCAATTGCCTATCCCATAAGCATCCTCATCAACCGCTCAATCCTAGAATGTACAGTGCCCCAACTCTGGAAACAAGCCTTTATCATCCCCCTTCATAAAGGCGGTAATAACTGCAGTGTTAACAACTTCCGCCCCATTGCTATCTTGTCCCCCATCTCTAAACTACTTGAAAAATGTGTTCAACTTCAACTACTACCACATCTTTTAGACAATAACCTTCTCACACCTACACAACATGGCTTTAGGCCAAATCATAGCACCATGACAGCCCTCCTCTCCTATCTAGAAACTGTAAATAAAGCTCGTGATTCCGGTCATATTGTCTCTACCCTACTACTTGACCTTTCTAAGGCTTTTGATACCATTTCACACAGCCTGCTATTAACTAAACTTTCCAAACTTAACCTTTCTTCCTCCTCTGTGAACTGGTTCTCCAGCTACCTATCTAACAGACACCAAGCTGTAAAATGGAAAAAGGCCACTTCCTCTTTTCTTAGTACCCCACCGGGTTCCCAAGGCTCCATACTTGGTCCTCTTCTCTTTAACATTTTTATAAACGACTTTCATAAATCTATTCCTTTCTCTAACATCATCCAATATGCTGACGATTCCACCATTATCTGCTCTGCCTCATCTACTCCTGAGCTTCTAAAGCTCACACAAGCAGCTTTCTCAATTACTGAGCATTGGATGGAAATAAACCACCTTGCTCTCAACGCCTCCAAAACTAAACTCATGGTATTTACTCCCACTAAAACTACTCCCTTTGATACAAACACATTCCTGATCACTAGTCAAAACAATTCAACCCTAGAACTCGTATCTGAAACCAAGTTACTTGGTGTTCAAATTGATAACCAACTTAATTTCAATTCCCACATACACCTAAACATTAAAAAAACCCACCAAAAGCTGGGTATGCTTTACCGTCAAAATCAATATCTCACAAAGACCTCAAAAATCACTCTGTCTTCTTCCTTTCTTATTCCCTCCCTTCTCTATGGTTCACCTCTCCTAACTAATATTCAGACCTCTCTTAAAAAACAACTTTCCTCATGCTACAACAAAATCGCCAAGTTCGCCAACGGACACAGGTCATTCACCCATCACTGTTCCTCTCTCCAAAAACTACATTGGCTTGAACTTCCACATCAGCTCAATTACATTCAGCTTACCCTAGCCCACAAACTCATTAACAACCCCTCTCTTTGTCCCTCCCTGTCTTCTTCTTTTAAGTTTCACTTACCTGATAGAATCTTAAGGTCAAACAATCAAAACCTATTAGAAATACTTAAACCAAAGCCCCCAGGCAAAACCTACTATCCTTTAACATAGCTCGTCTTTGGAACTCACTCCCACCATCTATTCGTACCATCTCTAATCTCTATTCATTCAAAAATCTCTTCATACTCATCTTACGTCCCAATGGGAATGCTCTTGTTCCCATCCATCATAAAAATCTGGAACCCTTCATCCTTCATCCTCCATTCATTCTCTTCCTACTCAACAAAGCCTGTATACTTATTACTTTCTCGAATTCTAACCACACCATATAACAATATAATCCTACCTCTTTAATGCCATAACCTACCTCTCATTATTTGTACTTTTTCAATAATTCACATTTTCGAATGTACATCAAATGCAAAAGTTATGACTGTACTCTTTTTTTACATGGTATAAGTAGCCTAGCTATGTTGTTTTCAACTTGTCTGTTAGTTTGCATTAAGAAGCTTTTTAAATGTATGTACTTATTCTGTTTGTCTGTTCTTTTTTGGAGCTTTTCTCCCCAGGACTCCATTGAAAACGGGTTCTTTTAGGCCCAATGGACTATCCTGGTAAACCAACTGCAAATAAATAAATAAATAAATAAATAAGTGAGGAAAGTAAGTACCAAAACTGTTTTCCTCTAGGTAATGAGGAAGGTTGAGTGCTGTAGTAATTAGTAGGTTATTTAGTGCTTACAAGTTCTGAACATGTGCTGATCACGAATAAGCAAATTCAAGTGCTAAAACTAAGAATCTGTATCTGTACTAAACTAGTTACAGGAAAGGGGGAAACAAGTGCAAATGCAGGCTTTTAAATCAGAAAGTTGAGAGAGATGGAAAAACTGCCCAAACGGCCAATAACTACAATCTCTGGGCCAGAGCCACTCCTTATGTGGTAGATAGGTTACCTAGTGCTTACCACTCCCACTGATAAGCTAGAAGGCTTCCCTCCAACACAGAAAGGTTGGGGGGTGGTGCTCAGAAGCTTACATACAGTCCTGGATACAGCAAATCTGAATCTGGACTACACTAGTTACAGGAAAGGTATTTATATATATATATATATATATATATATATATATATATATATATATATATATATATATACATAAAAGTAGCTAAAACAGCAGTAAAAACAATTCAAATGCAGTGCAAGCTAGCACACTTGAGTATGTAGCAATGTTAGACCAAGCAGTTTAAAAAATGTGATTAAATTAAAAATTACTAAAAACAAGTGCAGAAGGAATCTATTAGGTAGAATGAGGTAAAGAGATGTGACTGGGGGGAGTGTCCCAGATCAAATCTACAGTGGGGGCGGGCAACTGCAAAAGCCTCCAAATTTAAACAACAAGGCAGGAATAGGGAGGGTGGATATGGGAAAACCAACACCTTCAGCAGAGATCTGAAAAACTATACAGTGAAGCAAAAATAACAGTGCACAACTCTGAAGTCAGCCAGCAATGATATAAAATTAGTCAAACGACAATTACCAGTACACAACCCTGAAGTGCCAGAAAAATATACTCAGCTCTGTATATCTCCAGATAGCTTGAAGAGCACTCTGTCAGGACACAGGAAGGCTCCAGCAATGATATGCAGGCTGTTCCTTTTGTTGGCTGCTGTTTAGTATTGGACAGTAGAACATTTTTTTTTTATTTTGCATTATACCTTGAGAGTAAGTTGTATCTCTTCAAAAATAGAATGAAATAAAAATAAATAAATGGATTATTTTTTGGTTACTTAATTTGGAACTAACTGTGCATCCATGTTTGCTTAAAACATTGCTTGGTGTCAGATAAAATGTCGTAGAACTGTAATCGTACAGATAATTGGTGTTGTCACTTGGTTGGTTGTCTGTGTGGTTTAGATGACTTTGTAATCAAGTGTAGTATCTCTTTAAGCAGCCATAACTAGTTTTATAGGAAATGTCTGCACTTGTGATTGGTTCCAAGGTGAGTCTGCACTTGTGATTGGTTCCAAGGTGAAATACTGTTATTGGCATCTGGGAGCTGCAACAAGTTCAAGTGACCTTGCACTGGAGACTTAGTCAGGACATTTAATAGAAAACCATTTTAACTGGGCACACTTGCAGTCTGCTAGGGCATTCTGTTATCTTCCTTAAGCACTGGGACTTTATATCCATTTAACACTTGCAGGACGATTTACAACAATCACTGAACACTAGCTGGCATGAGATGCTTACTTTATAGTTTTAATTAAACCTTATCAGGCTTGTGGTTATATGCATGCATGTATCAGTGGTAAATGAATCAGTTAATTTGCACCATTATAATTCCTACACAGATGATCATGAATAGTAATGCTAAAGATCAGAAAGTGTTTAAAAAAGGCAGGAAGTGGTGAGGATGGATGAGGTGAGAAGCAAGGCTACAGGAGAAGTGGGACCCTGGCTTTGCTACTACCCAGTGCTGTGGTACCTCTGATTTTGGTTGTCTGCCTAGTATACTGTGAGATGCTCAACATCCATGCTGCTCAGTTACAAGAAAGGGTCTAGCCCTAGAAACCAGAGAAGGAGGTGATCAGTTGCTCTACCATTATTCAATCATAGGCCTTTCTACAGATCAGCTAAATTCAGTAGTGCAAGATAAAGTAGATCAGCTCATGTCGCAGGTATGCTGGCAGCTGCAGCCTTTTTAGTCCTGTGAATGTGATGCATGTCAACATAGTGTGATGTCTTTTATCGTGAACTGTTACATAGTAACCTACATTGCGTATCTGTCCAGAACTGCCCATGGATTCTCATGAGCAATAAAAAAAAACTATGCTGCTGAACACTCATGATAATAAGGATGAGCTTTTGGATTTATTTGACAATAATTTAAAAAAATTCTGAAAAGTGCCCATGTCCCAAGTTCAAAGCACGAGTTCCTCCTTACCTGATACATCCTGACTACAGATGATCTTGCTTTGTATAATCGTTTATCTGCATTTATTCGTACAGGCTAATGGCAGAATATTTTGAAGTACTTTAACGCAATCATTTACATAAAGTGTCTCTTGAGAACACCACTAGCCAGGCTTCTAGCATCATTGTAGGGCAGTAACTGCACCTCAGTTGATGTGTGTATATATATATATATATATATATATATATATATATATATATATATATATATTTTTTATTGAATGGATGTAAATTGTATTTTGCTTCACACTGATGAAGGCCAGAGTGCTGAAAATGGTTTGTTATTTTTTAGTGTAATTTTTACACTAATATTATTCAACTGCTGATTTATTAAAGAATCTAGAATCTAAAGAATCCCAATCCATATTCGACAGAGCTCCGCTCTGACCCTCTTCAAGAGAAATCTTGATGAGTAGATGGGTAATCATAAGTTCTACCCTGGGATCACTTCAGGAGCCCTATTGACAGAAGCACAGGTTACTAATCTAATGGGGAGGCGAAAGCCATCACTCTGTGGCTAGGCTTATAAATGCCCATGGGCAGATAGCCTAGTATTTACCTATGAATCTATGAAGAAGAAAAGGGACTAGTGGAAAAGCGAGATTGTATGAACACGTGTGGACATTGTAAACAATGTAGGTTTATTTGTGAGTTGATGAATATCACTATAGGAAACTACCCAAGGGTATTTAAAATACAAGGGGATTATGACTGCAATACAAAAGGTGTGGTTTATGTAGCTACCTTTTTGTCCTATGCATTTTTACATAGGAAAAACAGATAAGAATTTAAGGAAGAGAATTTACCAGCAAATATATGCAATTAAAAAGAAAGATACTAATAATGCATTACGTAAGCATGCATTAGAATGTTCAGATTTGAATACATTTGTTTTTGTGTTTTAGGAAAAGTTGATATTAATGTGTAAGGTGGAAAATTGTCAGCATTTTTGAAATAAAGGGAGCTATACTGGCAGGTTTTATTGAATGCTGCCTGGTTATTAATGATAAGATTTTCATATCTAGCCTGCTAGCACTTCGGACTGACAGATTATGAATTAATTTATTATTATATTGGTCCTCGCTGATGTTTAGGAATGTTTATAGCATAATAGAAGTTCTATGTTTTATGCATTTATGGTTTACTTTATGTGTATGGAATTTATTATTTCAAGTTTTTTAACATCATATCACTTTAAAGAATTTTAATGTGATTACATAATTACTGCATTCTTCCTGTATTTATTAGCAGTATTCTACTTTGTAATTTTAATCTGATGAAGTTCTACATTGCAAACTAAAGGGATGTAAGCACTTCATAGGTTCATAGGTTCATAGGTAGGTACTAGGCTATCTGCCCAAAGGCATTTATAAACCTAGCCGGAATGTGTTGGCTTTCGCCACCCCCTTAGATTAGTTCCCTGTACCTCTGTCCAGCTGACCCACTGAAGTGATCCCTGGGGTAAACTTCCTGTTTCCCATCCACTCATCAAGGTTTCTCTTGAAGAGTGTTAGTGAGGAGCTCTGCCTAATGTAGTTTGGAATCTTGTTCCAGAGCATGGGAAGTTTCTGGGACAGGAATCTATCCCTCCAGCACATCCTATTTATTGTTGTGGTGAGGTTTAGATCCCTAGAGCATGTGGCTCGAGGGGATATGGTTTTCTTTATGTGGAGCATGTCCATCAATTCTGGGTTGGACATGGCCTTGTATGTCAGGCAGAAATCACCTTTGAGTAGGCGGTATGCAACCGAGTACAGCTGGAGTTGCTTCAGTCGAGCTGCATCGGGCATCTGTTTGAGGCCGTGATCATCTTGATGAGGTAATTCTGTGGTCTTTCCAGCTGTTGCAGGTGTTTTGTAAGGTACATCCCAAATGGGGCATTGTACTCTATGATGGGTCTGATGAGTGATGCGTAGAGGGACACAATGACCTCTTTTGATCTGGATGCAAACCCTTTTGTGATTAGGTGGACCACATAGAAGGATTTTCTAACCACTTTGGCAATGTGATTATCAAAGGAGAGATTACTATCTACTTGGGTCCCCAGATCCCTTATTTCGTCTTCCGTATTTAGGGGACTACAACCTATGTGGAAGTTTGTGGGTACTTTGTTTTTTCCAAAGGGGATGACTATGCACTTTTTGGCATTTAGCTTGAGGCCATGGTTTTGACACCAGGTATCTGTCTCAGTGAGACCCTTTAGGAGGATGTCTGTGTCAGCCGGAGAGTCAATTATAGCCCCTAGTTTGCAGTCATCTATGAACCTTGTCAGCCATAGTCCTCATGTGCTTGCCTGTACCTCTGAGAAGTATATGCTGAACAGGAGGGGTCCTAGGACTGAGCCCTGGGGAATGCCACTTGTAACCGGTTTAGAGTCAAACCTAGCTCGCGCAACTCTTACCATGTGGGTTCTGTCCGTGAGCCAGTTGGAAACCCATCTCATGACGAAGGGGTTTATTTTCAGGCTGGTGAGCTTGTCTATAATACCTGAGTGGGGAATGGTGTCAAAGGCCTTTGTGAGGTCTAGGTAAGCTGTGTGGATCACCTTTCCCTCGTCTATAGCCTTGGTAACTGTGTCAAAGAAGTCCACCAGGTTTAGGAGGCATGATATGCCCTTAACAAAGCTTAACTGGGTAGGGTTCAGTGTTTGGAGGTTCCCAATGTCTCTGTTAATGAGTTCCCTGATGATGCGCCCCATAGTCTTGCAGACCAAGCTAGTCAGGCTTATAGGGCAATAGTTCCCGGGGTCTGTTTTGGCTCCACCTTTGTGAAGTGAAATAACTGTTGCTGTGAACCACTCTATGGGCATGTAGCCTGTGGAGAGGCTGGGTTTGAACAGTGTGTTTAGGTGAGGGGTTAGTTCATCTTTGAGCTCATGTAGGACACAGCCTGGGACACTGTTCAGTCCCACTGATGCTGTGTTTTTGGCTTTGGAGAGGGCTGTTTTAACCTGAGCTTTTATTTACAAAAAAGTGGTTGCTGGCTTATTCCTACTTCCGTACTTTTGTTGTGTTTTTGAGGTTATCAGTTTCTGTTATCAAGGTACATATATGCATGCATATGCAAGCATGCAATCATGTACACACACACACACACACACACACACACAAACACACACGAAAATATACTCTGTTTGAATGGCAACTTACCTTCCAACGAAGCATGTTATACTGAGCAGCTTGTCATCAATCAAACAGCATCTAAATCCATATCAGCAATTGTTTGAAACACAGAGAGAAGAGGATTGAGCAGAAAAGGGTAAACACAGCAGTCTGCACCAGCAGCAAGCAAAGAAAGGTTAATATGGGGTAGGAAACCATGTCAAAACTCCCCAAGAATACAAAACATCTCCATAAGAAATCTCCATAGGTATACATAATATCAATCCAAATCCAAAAAACATATACAACATACACTTCAATCCATTCATCCAAATCTAAAGAAATATTGCAGCAATCAAAATACTGAACAAGACGAATGGACTGTAACTAAAAATAAAAGAATAAACCTCAAGCACATTGACTAAAACGCCATGTACTGTCTTTGCTAGGTAAGGATCAACACCATTATGCTGGTAAGCAACCAGCAAGTACTTGCTGTAGTTTCAATAATTAAGGTGTATTGTTGTTGTCATTGAATGGTGCAGCTGTGTTTTGTTTTTGTTTCACATTGATGTTCTGCTCTTGGTATTTCAAACAGTCACCGATTTGGATGTCTGACACTCTTCGATCAACAACATGCTGCCTCAACGAAAGGTGGTTCGATAGAAAGTTAGAAAGCCTGTTTGAGCATCATAGCAATTTACTTTTCTGCAAAGCTGAGAACATAACACAGATATGGACAACACTCAAATGCACTGGTACCCACAGAGGGTGCCCAAAGCAAGAATTACAGTAGAAGGATTATTATCTACATAGCACAGAGTCCAAAAGATGCCTCACAAATGTTAGCAGTATCACAATATACAGGTTGTATCTTCCATGCAAAAGTGTCCCTTAACAACACATGCAGGAGCACCAAAGTCATGTACATATATAACACAGGCCTAAAAAGTAATGAAGCCAAGCAGATATGATATAATAGATAAGGGGTATACCCTGGTATCCATTGACTATACTGTCTTCATATTTAGAGGTAATAAATATATATATATGCATATATATATATATATATATATATATATATATATATATATATATATATATATGCATTTCTGACAATACTACAGACTTATGTATGAAATATCAGCCATCATTAATGGGCTCCATTAACAATATTTTTAGAATCTTATCCTCTACAAAATATACAACTTGCCAGGGGTGGACAGCACATAATGCCAAAATTCACATTTGCTGAACCAATAGTAGTATTTATTTATTTATTTATACATTTGTTAATTGGGTATGTGTGCTGGTCCAGTTAGCAAGCCTTGCACAGCAAGCCAGCTGCATTCTTGCAGAAGCATGTGGTCTGAACAATAGTCCAGACCTGGGTTCATTTATGCAGCCCAGGTACCTGTAGGAACTGGCAAGGGGAAGGAATTATTAGGCTATGCTTACTTACCTGTATTTGTGGGGAGGGAAATGACACTATACTGGAGAGAGGTAGGTGGTATTTATGGGCATGTGCCTTGGACATGACTGGAACTATGAAGAGTGTCTAGTTCAGCTAAACCAGGTCAATGGGCAGGCCATGATTGAGTATTGTCACTTTAGGAGGAGGACAGGAACAGATAGGTTCATGCCTTATGGCTTAAAATCATCTTCTGAATGATGCCAGCACATAGGGATAGGTCTCCTAACACTGTTTCAAGCCGCCCTATGTCAGCAACAGTTACAGATTCCAGGTTTATTGTTCAGTGGCCAGCTAGTGACCAAAGTGCAGAGGGATTAATCATCTGAGTGATGCTGGATAGAGAAGGAAATAGTGGAGACACACACAGCCAAAAAAGTCAGCCCATCACATGTAACCTCCATGAATTTGCAAAAAAAAAAAATAACAATAATAAAATAATGTAGGACCTCTCACCCGATTAAAAAATGAATGTAGCTGCAGAAACCTGGACTTTGTATGTCTGTTAAGAATATCAAAGTTAGCTAGAGTACCATGCAATGTAGTTATGTATGGATACACACAATGCTATTATCTGCTAGTGTGCAGCAGTATGAGCAATATGAGCATGTATGTGTAGTATTAACAGTGTACATGTAATTCAGTGTGTAGTAACAAGTCATTATTGGTTCATAAATGTTAGTAATGTCATGGATTATGTCTCCTGAATAGTAACAGCAGCTGTATTCCAACTTATCCCTTGCTATTATGATAGACTTTTATCATGTGGGTATAATGCAGTTATATGAGAAGGGAACTGGGAAAACAGCATTTACAGTTGTGGTTAATGTATCGTCCAAGTAGCCAGGAGTATACATTTAGAAAGGTTTATATGATTACAAAACAACTGACATATGGTACACAATGTACTGCAATTGAAATATGTTCAGCTCTAGCTTGCACAGTACCCATAAGCCCTTGTCAGATACATTTTATACTGTTGTACAACTCTCATATTTGTTTTATACTATATATCTTTTTTCTCATTGTTTTGCTGTACTGTGCAAAGTAATACAGATTTGTATTTTATAACTCTCAGGCTAAACTGGTAGAGCTCCACAGTGACCTGTGTTCTACTCCACTGAACTCATTTAAATAAATAAATAAATACAATGCAATAGTGACAACAGTGGCATGCACATAGACTCATAGGATCATAGGAAGTTACTAGGCTAATAGCTCTAGGGCCCTTACAAGCCTAGCCAAGTTCTACCATTATTTCCACGATCAATACCTAATGCCCATGTCCAAGAGGGACACAGGAGGAACCCCTGGGGTGAATTTATGGTTACCCATCCAATCATCCAGATTGCGTTTGAAGAAGTCCAGTGAGTTGCTTTGTTTGACATTAAGTGAGAGTCTGTTCCAAGGGTGTGGTAACCTCTGGGAGACAAATCTATCCCTCCAGCAGGTTCTATTAATGTCACATACCAGGTTTAGGTCTTTAGAGTGAGCAACCCGTGTACCATTTGACTTGTGGATATGCAGCATTTCCAGTAAAGTAGGGTCAGAAATTGCCTTATATGCAAGGTAGAGATCACCTCTGAGCAGTCTGTATGAAACAGAATAATGTGACAGTGATTTCAGATGATTCACATAGGACAGATGTTGAAGACGTAGAATTTTCCTTGTGAGGATCCTTTGTGGTCTCTCCAATTGCTGGAGGTGCTTGGAAAGGTCCATACTAAAAGGGGCAGTGTACTCAATTATTGGCCTGATGAGAAAAGAGTACAAAGAGGTTCTAACTTCTTTTTTTTTCTAGAGGCAATGCCCTTATTTATTAGATGAGCAATATAGAATGTCCTTCTTACCACTGTGGAGACATGCTGAGTAAAGGTAAGATTGTTCTCTCATCACTGACTGTTTCATTAGGGTGTTGCTATCAATATGGTAGTTATCAGGAACATCTCTCTTACTGAGAGGGATAATAATACATATTTATTGCATTGAGTTTAAGGCCATGACTTTGGCACCAATCATTTGTTTGTGTAAGACCCTCTTGTAGGATGTTGACATCATTTGGAGATTCTATGACCACTCCCAGTTTGCAGTCATCAGCCAAATTTGTCAGCCATATTCCTTTAGTTTTTGCTTGTACTTTGGATAAATAGATTCCAAGCAGAAGAGGTCCCAGGACTGATCCCTGTGAAACACCACTGGTTACAGGTCTGTTGTTGAAGATGGATTCCCCTATTTTGACTATACATGTTCTATCAGTGAGCCAGTTAGCTATCCATCTAACGATATAAAGGTTGATACCTAGCTGGGTGAGTTTATCAATGATGCCTGAGTAGGGGATAGTGTCGAAAGCCTTGGCTAAATCTAGGTAGGCTGTTTTCACAGATTTCCCCTTGTCCATGGTCTTGGTGACTGTCTCGAAGAAGTCCACCAGGTTTAACAGGCATGATCTCCATTTGACAAATCCAAATTGAGTAGGGTCATGTGTTTGGAGATTACCTATATCTTTGTTGATAAGGTCAATGATGATTTGCTCCATGGTCTTGCAGATAAGGCTAGTCAGGATAATAGGTCTATAGTTCCCAGGGTCAGTGGAAGCACCGCCTTTGTGCAAGGGAATAACAGTGGCCATTTTCCATTCAACTGGGACAAAGCCAGTGCTTAGACTATGATTGAAAAAAGTACCCACTGGTGTTGCTAATACTTGTTGGAGCCCATGTAGGATGCAGCCTGGGATGTTATCAGGCCCCATAGATGCTGTGTTTTTGGCCTTAGAGAAGGAGTTTGTGACCTGCTCTTTAGAGATACAAGGTACAGGACAGGTGGTAGGGATGTCATGAGATATGTGCAGTGGGGAGAGGGCAGTGAAGTTTTCATAGAGCCTTTTGGCCAACAGGTTAGCTATGTCCATAGACTCAGTATATGTGGTATCATTAACTACCAGTTTGGCACAAATCTGGGCCTTTCCTTTTAGATTACATATGTAACTAAAGGATGCCTTATGCTTGTCCTTAGTTGAGGAAGCTAATTTGGATTTATACTACAGCAACCACTGATGTATAGGTACAAACAACAACACCAGATAATCCAACAGAATTTATTGTAACAAACAAATTCTGTATTAGTAGGAAAAAATACAAATCTCTCTCTATCGCTTCAGACAAATGCCTTTAACAGAGTATAAAATCACATTTCCGTAATGCATGTATTTATGCAAAAAACATTAAATAAAACCGATCACACATTAAAACAATTACATAATTACAACACCCATTTCCAATTAAAGTTCCCTGTTTAACCCTTTTGGGAACAGGGTACCAAACTTCAGAATAAAATTGCTTCCTTTTGAAGCAACTTACTTTTTAAACACATATCTGGAACATTTTTAACTTTTTCTATAGTAGTGCCTTTTAAATTTTTGCCATCACTACCATAGCACATCTTAAAATGTAGCCCTAAAGGACTCTTAACTTTTGATTTTTAATATTTCTGAGATGCTCTAAATATCTAACATGAAAACTCCATTTTGTTTTGCCTATAGAGAACAAATTGCATTCACATTTTATAATATAGATAACTCCTTCTGTGTTACAACTATATACATCACGTGGAGAATACCTTTGTCCATTAATATAGTCAAAGGAATAGTAAGATTATATATTGAACAATGTCCACCAAACCAAACTCATGTATAGGCTTTCTAGGTACTTCTAATGGGGGTACAAACTGAGCATGAACAAGCATGTCTTTATACTTTTACCACATCTATAAGAGACAATGGGTTTTTGGAGTAAAAATTCCCCTAAAAACTTGTCCTGCAACAAGAAATTCCAATAAAACATAATTATTTCTGATAATTTTTCAGTAAAAACATTTTCTTCATAATTTTATCACTTACATTTCTATCTGGTTTACCATATATTTATTAGAACTAGCACAATTATAACCTTGCAACAAATTATTCCTAGCTACCTATATAGAGTGGACACTATAGCCCCTTTTCTCAAACATCTCACATGTTTTGGATTCTTCATCCAAGAGTTTTTTACTATCATTTGTTAACCTACTAATACGTAAAAAGTCATTATAGGGAAGTGCACTAATCAAATGGGGTGGATGACAACTAGTTCCATCCAGAAAATGGTTGATATTATCAAATTTCTGATGGACATTAGTTTTGATCTTTTCGTGACCTTTTCCTTATCCAGTCTGGTCAGAGAGACATGTGTGTCTCACGATGGAATCATCTATGACTAATATGTTTGGTTTTGTGTTTTGCCTTAAGGGCTTAACAGGTGAGACACTGGTGCATGAGCTATTATGTGTATTGTGTTCTGCATGTGTATTGTGTTCTGCAGAAGAAGTATTATGTGCAGCATGCTTGTGTTTGGGAGGTCTCTGATGTTTAGGTATGTTTCTGACGAGGACCTCCACATATGTAGGGATGTGTAATATGTGTTTGGGTGGAGTAGGAGGTGAGGTATGCATGCTGACAACACACTCACTGTCATACATACTGACTGCTGTGTGTGAGAACATGGATTCAAGGTTCTTAATATAGTTGCATCTCTCACATGTTGAGTTTGTATGGACTAGGAGTAGAGGGTTGTCGATGAACATGAGGCAGTTGCTACACTACCTCAGGATGCCATGAAACTGTGGGAAATTGTCTGCCATAGTGTTAGGTAAATTTATATGGTCAGGAAAAGAGGTTACTCTTAGGAATGGTTAGTGGGTGAATAGTGCGTTGGTATCTCTGAGGATAGGCTTAGTATTCCACCTGACAGTAGAGCAGGGCCACAAAAAACCTTTGGAGGACCACAATCAAAATTCTAAGGGGAAATTTAACAAGCAAAATGTTTGCATCTATAACTACAAACAGTAACCACCACTATGTGGCAGTGCACAATGGTGTGCTACACACAAACAAACACATACAAGGGGCTTAAATAAAACTAGAAATAACCCTTTTAACTGAAACTAGCCAAACATGCAATATAAAATATGCTCAACATATATTGTGTTTATCAAACGGGGTAGCAACCATATGTGACATGAATATTATAGCATTATAATATCTTTTTGGTAGCAATACATATAATCTTATCTTTATCATACTGGCTGTGGGTAACATAGTTGTGCAGTTAAAGGAAGTATATGCTTGTTAGAGTTTGGTGTTAAAGGAGCTTTGTACTATCAGTATTGTAGTATCACTGATGTACTAATCATTGTAGAATAATTGGAGTGTGCATCCTCAGTGCTACTTGGGTCCTTTTCCATATTTTTAACAGAAGTTTATTTTGATAGGCAACTCAAAGTAAAGGTGTTGCAATGCATTCATCCACTTGGACCTCTGTCACTATATCATAGTACAGTATAGTATATTATGCATACACTGTACAAACATACAGTGTTGCTGCCACTACAGTTGAAATAAATGCTGCACATAGTCTGAATAGAACTATAAAAGTAGCATAATTTTTTTATTGTGAGCATGATAATATCTGTGTAT
Source organism: Protopterus annectens (assembly GCF_019279795.1). Classification (NCBI taxonomy): domain Eukaryota; kingdom Metazoa; phylum Chordata; order Ceratodontiformes; family Protopteridae; genus Protopterus; species Protopterus annectens. The sequence continues at coordinate 682,721,875 of NC_056728.1, forward strand.
AGCCTTTAGCAGATTAACATTTTTGTAATTACACATGAATCAACGTAAGCATTACCCTGATAACAAGCAGTCCAAATGACTGATGTACAAAATTTGCATATGATACAACATCTGGCAAGACTGGCTGCCACCTTTGTTATACTTTGGTTTATGCACTTAGCTTGTATAAATCATAATATACTTGTGCTAAATTAACATGCCAATTTCTGAAAAGCTGCTTTTACTGATGTAATACAGGCATTTATTTTCCATGTGCATTTTATGCATTGTGACTGCACTGAAAAATCATAGAGTATGCGGTAGATATATCGTAATTATAGCTACATATGCCTAAGATAGGAATTTACAATGCTTAATTAACTGAAATGCTAAGCGCCTCTTTATAGCTATGTGACAGATGCTTGGGTAATATGCATATTAATGGTGGTGACATTCCTCAGCTGTGCATAAACAGAAAACCAATTATTAACTTTAGAATCTGTTAGGCTGCATTCTGTCTATCTTTGCATGACATTTTGTCACATGTCATAAGTACATTTTATTACAATATTGACTCTCATAAACCACATTGCAACCTGTAACGGTCATGATATAGAGGCAACTGCACCCATCAAACAGCAAAAAACCCTGTTGTACATATTATAATTGCCCATAACTTATACCAACCAAAGGAGTATTGCTGCAATAATGGTATGCATCACACCAACAAACAACGCCACAGCATAAACTAAAGAAAAAACAAAAAAACTCCTAAAACTTATTGTTTTATACTTTCATAATAATCATTACACATGCAGTTACTAGCCTGTTTGTGTAAATATAATGCACTCAGAATATATTACATTTAACCTGTGCATGTCACTACTGGAAGTGCACAGATTATCATGTCTCCTGGTGTAAAACTGTGTATGTCACTACTGGAGGTTTACTGAATATGACATGTCTCCTGGCATGTACTTGTGTATGTGACTACTGGGGGTACACTGAATATCACAATTCTCCTGGTATGTCCCTGTGTATGTCACTACTGAGAGTGCACTGAATATCACAGGACTACTGGTATGTGCCTGTGTGTGTCACTAGTGGGACTGCAGTGAATATCACATCTCATGGTATGTACCTGTGTATGTCACTACTGGGAGTACAGTGAATACCATGTCTCCCCTGGAATGTCTCTGTGTGTCACTACTAAAGGTACACTGAATATCATGTTTCCAGGTATGTATCTGTGTATGTCGCTATGGGGAGTGCGCTAAATATCACATGTCATCTAGTATGTACGTGTGTATGTTAGTAATAGGAGTGCACTGTATATCACATGACACTTAGCAGGTACCCGGGCATCTCACTCTTGGAAATGCACTGAATATAACATGTCAACTATTTTTTACCTGTGTATGTCATTAGTGGGAGTCCATTTAATATCAAATGTCTCCTGGTATATACCTTTGTATGTTAGTGCTGGGTATGCACTGAATATCATGTCTCCGGGTATGTAAGTGTGTATGTCACTACTGGGAGTGAACTGAATATTAAATGTCTCTGGGTATGTACCTAAGCATGTCACTACTGGGCATATAGTGAATATCATCTGTTTCCTGGTATGTATGTGTGTATGTCATCACTGGGAGTGCACTGAATATTACTTTTCTCCTGTTATGTATCTGTGTATGTCACTACTGGGAGTGCTCTGAATATCACACATCTCATGGTATGTACCTGTGTATGTCACTACTGGGAGTGCACTAAATATCACGTGTCTCCTGGTATGTACCTGTGTATGACACTACGCAAGTCTACTGAATATCACATGTCTCCTGGTATGTACCTGTGTATGCCACTACTGGGAATGCACTAATTATCAAATCTCTCCTGGTATGTACCTTTGTATGTAACAACTGGGAGTACATTGAATATCACATGCCTCCTGGTATGCACCTGTTTATATTATTAGTGACACTGCATTAAATATCAGATGTCTCCTGGTAGGTATCTGTGTAAATCACTAGTGGGAGTGCACTGAATATCACTTGTCTCTTGGTATATATCTGCGTATGTCACTATTTGTAGTGAACTGAATATCACATGACAACTAGTTTGTCCCTGTGTATGTCTCTTCTTGGAGAACATTGAATATCATATGTCTCCTTGTATGTAAGTGTGTATGTCATGATTGGAAGTACATCGGATATGAAATGTCTCCTGGTAATTGTGTATGTCACTAACGGCAGTGTACTGAATAGCACATATATCCTGGTATGTACCTGTGTAGGTCACTACTGCGAGTGCACTAAATAGCATGTCTCCTGGTTTGTACATCTGTATGTCAGTACTAGGAGTACACTGAATACCATATGACTCTTAGTATGTACCTGTGTATGTCACTCCTGGATGTGCACAGAATATCACGTCAACTATTTTGCACAGGTACAAAATAGTTGACATGTGCACTGAATATCATGTCAACTATTTTGTACCTGTGCATCTCATTAGTGGCAGTGTACTTGCAATGAATATCACGTCTCCTGGTATATACCTGTGAATGTCATTACTGGATGTACAGTGAATACCACGTCTCTACTGGCATGCACCTGTGTATGTCAGTGCTGAGAGATCACCTAATATCACATGTCTACTGGTTTATATGTGTGTATGTCAATACTGGAAATGCAATGAATATATATTTTCTGGCATTGTTTTCTGTTTCTCATCTGTCCTGAAACTGTTTTTCCCACCCACCCTATTCTTGTGGTGTTGTTATAATTGGTGGCTTTTCAGTTGCCCGCCCCTACTGTAAATTTGATCTGGGACACCATCCCAGTCTAGTATTCACTCTACTTAATACAGAGAGATCATCTGAGAAGGCCAACCCACTTAGGTTCTTATCCTTGAATTATCTTCTGCTCCTCCTTCCTCTCTCCTTGCACTTTACTAACAAATAAAAAATGCACTTTATTCATCTGCTTTTACTGTATTTGTGTTTCTTTCTACTTTATTACTTTATTTTGCTTTTGTCTCTTCTTAAAAGTACACAATTGTATTTATTCTGCTGCATTTATTACTGCTTGGTAGTAGCCTGATTAAATTGTAACTGTTATTCTAAGTCTTTTGGTTTAAGCACTTGGGCTTCAGACCAGCTGTTTTACATTAAGAAGGTTTGTGGTCTTTACCGTTGTGGCAGGACAGGTAGCTTACATCCTTCTAAGTTGGGGATTGCTGATTGAAGGCTCATTGTCTGTTATTCTAAAAGTGTATTAGCTCTAGTTTAAGCACTTGGTCTTCAGGCCAGTTATTTTACATTAAGAAGGTTCTTGGTCTGCACTTTTGTGGGAGGAGAGGCTAGATTCTGCCCTTCTGAGCTGGGAATTTCTGGTTAAGGGCTTATTGTGCCTGCTTATTTGAACTGTTTCTTTCTAAAATTGGTGTGCCTTGTTTGCTGTAGCATAGACTAGATTCAGGCCTGCTGAATTTAGCTTTGTTTGTATAACTTAAGCACTAATCCAGTCCATCTTTTTGGAGAAGGTTCCCCTGCATCCTAGTGGCAGGAGTATGCAGCTAGAACTTGTCTGATTGAAGACTGCTGGAATAGAGCTCAGTTTTGAGCTTTTTTACTGGTTAACTGGATAATTTGTTTAATTCAATTTGCTCGTTTTCTATTGTTATATAAAAAATTGCACTTTATCCATCTGCTTTTACTGTATTTGTGTTACTTCCTACTTTATTACTTTATTTTGCTTTTGCTGCCTGTTCTTAAAAGTACTTAATTGCATTTATTTTGCTGCATTTATTACTGCTTGTTAGTAGCCTGATTAAATTGTAACTGTTATTCTAAGCCTTTGGTTTAAGCACTTGGGCTTCAGACCAGTTGTTTTACATTAAGACGGTTTGTGGTCTGCACTGTAGTGGAAGGACAGGTAGCTAACATCCTTCTAAGTTGGGAGTTGCTGATTGAAGGCTTATTGTCTGTTATTCTAAAAGTGTATAAGTTCTGGTTTAAGCACTTGGGCTTCAGGCCAGTTATTTTACATTAGGAAGGTGTGGTCTGCACTCTTGTGGGAGGAGAGGGTAGATTCTGCCCTTCTGAGCTGAAAGTTTCTGGTTAAAGGCTTATTGGGCCAGCTTATTTGAACTGTTTCTTTCTGAAATTGGTATGCCTTGTTTGCTGTAGCATAGACTAGATTTAGACCTGCTGAATCTAGCTTTGTTTGCATAACTTCAGCACTAATCCAGGCCATCTTTTTTTTGGATAAGGTTACCCCGTGGCAGGAGTGTGCAGTTAGAACTTGCCTGATCAAAGACTGCTGGAACAGGGCTCAGTTTTTAGCTTTTTATTGGTTAATTGGTTAATTTGTTTAAATTAGTTTGCTCATTTGCTACTGTTATATTAAATAAAATACGCTTTATGCATCACTGCTTAGCTAGGGTTTAACTATTCCCAGAGCCATAAAGTCTGCTCTTCAAATTTTCCCTTAGAACTAGCTAGTTTTTTAGTTTTAGCACTCAAATCTGTTTCTTTGAGCACAGCACATGTTCAGAACTCATTGTAAGCACTAAATAAGCTATAAATTACTACAGCACTCAACTTTCCTCACTTGTCTAGAGGAAAACAGTTTTTAGTACTTAATAAATAAGCACCTATCCAGGCATGTCTAAGGGTCAGCCCCCGGTGTTTTTCTTCTGTCTACCTGATGAATCTGGGCATTTTGGGGCAATGCAGCAGTTGCCTCATGTATACAGAAAACCCTCTCCTCCTACCACCCAACACTACAACCTGTGAGAGGTGCACTTATATAGCTAAACTGGAAGCAAAGCTCTCTTCACCCAAGACTGGACTGGGCAGTCAAGAAGAGAAGGTAAACACTTGTACCACACCACACTCATCACATAGTCCCTCAAAACCTACACCACCAAAGCACACACATAGAAACATAAAACACACACCTACATTCACAGAGGCTCTCAATAAAAATCTGCTGAAGCAACAGAGACCTCCAAATCAGAAACACAAGCAACCTCCACCCCCCCAACACAACCCAAATGACACATAGCCCACAATCTCAGTGTGCCACTCAACCACAGCCCATAAGGCATAACAACGTACCTAACACTCTAGTCATAAGTGACTCTATAGTCAACCACACTGATGTTCCACTCTCCAGGCTAAACATGGAGAAAGTTACTGTCAGCTGCCTGTCAGGTGCCATGATCTGCCACATAAAGCACGCACTCAGTTCACTCCACAACAAGTACAAATATAACTCTGTCATTGTTCATGTTGGTGTGAATGACCTGAGATGTACATCCCTGGATTACATGAAAAGAGGCATGGAGGAGCTCTCTGATCTTGTAGCCCAGGCAGGTATGACCCTAGCTCTGAGTAGCATCCTGACATCACCCAGAATGATACCATAGTACAAGGACAAAATGATTGACTTCAACAACTGGCTAAGCTTCTGGTGTCATTCTAAGGGAATCCAGTATCTGTCTGGCTGGGATGACATGATCGACAGACCACAATGCTTTGCCAGAGGTGGCCTGTACCTGTCACCCATGGGATTCCAGATACTGGCTAAGGCACTTGCCACCCCTATAGTTCCTTTTTTAGGCAAGGTTCAAATGACAAATTCACCACCGTAACAGGTACAAGCAAGCAGCATCTGAGGGTAATGCTACTCAGTGCTAGAAGACTAAACCTCAAAATGCATTCACCTGAGGCACTCCTTAAAATGGAGAACATTGACATCTGTGCAGTGACAGAGACCTGGTTCAAGGCTCAAGAGAGCACCCCTGCATTACCAGGCTATAATTCATACCACACCTTTTGGCCACCTAACCTGGACCAAAACACTAAAGGCAGTGGTGTGTCAATATTCTTTAAGAATATCCTCACCTCCAGGCTAGTTGCTCAGCATAATGTATCCGAGATTATCCAAGTGCAACTAACTCTGGGCAAGATCGCAATCCAAACTGTAACTTGCTACAGATCCCCCACCATGCCCCAGGATTCCCACTCCTCATTTCTTGATACACTGGAAAATATTAGGGTACAACCCAACACCCTAATAATGGGCGATTTCAACTACCCCCCATTAACTGGGAAAACTACTCATGTACCAACTCTTTTGCTCAACATTTTCTGAAATTCATAAATTCCAATGCCTTTGATCAACTTATCCACACCCCCACCAGGGGCAGCAATATCCTAGACCTGGTCATTACCAACATGGGCGACCGGTGCTCTACACCAGAGGTCAGTTCCTCATTGGTCAGATCCAACCACAAGCTAATTATTCTCGACATCAACATCCCACCCCTACCCCCCATTAGGGAAACCATAGTAAAAAATTTCTCCAAAGTCAACTTGATGCTTCTCAAGACAGAAGTGGCAAATTTCTCAACACCCATGCAGTGGGACAATAGAGGTATGACTGTTAAATCCTACATAAATGCACTTTATAAGCACTTACATGAGTGCATGGATCGTGCTATCCCTAAAGGAACCAAGATGCTATCCTCCAAAAAAAGGAAGCCAATCTGGTGGTCCCCTTCCATAAACAAACTCTACAACAGAAGAAAGAAACTGTTGCAAAAAAGAGTAAAATCCCATTATTGGAGGAACTCCCTGGTCAGTCTCAGTAAGAAGCTGAGATCTGTCATAGAATCCTCCAAAGCTAATTACAAAAACAAAATTGATACTGATTCTAAAGACAACCACAATGCATTCTATAGCTATGTCAAGAATCTCAGTGGTAACACTCAGATCTGCTCTGAGTTACAGCACAATGGCACTAAATATACAGAACCAACTGATATTGCCAACATCTTAGCAGTTCAGTGGTAACTTCACCCCCCTCTCACTCCCTAAAGGGCCCATCTCTATATTGGAAGAATGCAAAGTTCCTGTAATCATGGCTGCCCAGGTAAAAAACACACTCTCCAAAGCCAAGAACACAGCATCCATGGGACTTGACAACATCCCAGGCTGCGTTCTACACAAACTACAGAACAAACTGGCACCACACCTAAGTACCATGTTCAGTCATAGCCTCACATCAGGCTTTGTGCCCACTGAATGGCACACAGTGATGATTATCCCACTCAACAAATGGGGAGCCACCATGGACCCCAGGAACTACCGCCCCATTAGCCTGATGAGCCTGGTCTGCAAGACCATGGAGCATATCATCATGGAACTTATAAACAAATATATTAGTAATCTTCAAACTCTAGATCTCATGCAGTTCAGGTTTTTAAAAGGCAGATCATGTCTGCTAAACCTGATAGACTTCTTTGAAGCAGTCACCAAAGCTGTAGATGAGGGTAAGGTGGGTTCACACAGCCTATCTAGCTCTCACCAAGGGTTTTGACACCATTCTGGAATTATAGATAAACTCAATAAACTAGGTATAAATCCCTATGTCACAAGATGGGTTGCCAACTGGCTCACTGACAGAACCCACACTGTGAAAGTAGCAGACACCAAATCCGACTTCAAACCAGTGACAAGTGGAGTACCACAGGGTTCAGTCCTGGGTCCTCTCCTGTTTAGTATCTACTTCTCTGAAGTACAGGCTAACACAGAAGGTCTTTGCCTAATGAAGTTCGCAGATGACTGCAAACAAGGAGCCATAATTGAAACTCCTAATGATGTGGACATCCTACAAAAGGGCCTCACTGAGACAGATGCCTGGTGTCAAAACTATGGCCTCAAGCTCAATGCCAAAAAGTGCATTATCATCCCCTTTGGTAAAAACTCTGTACCCATGAACTACCACATAGGCAGTAGTCTACTTAACACCGAAAGTATGATAAGAGACCTTGGGACACAGGTGGACAGTAGACTCTCCTTTGATAATCACATTGCCACAGTAGTCAGGAAATCCTTCTACATGGCACACCTCATCACAAAAGGTTTCTCATCCAGAGGTCATTGTTCCCCTCTACTCATCACTCTTTAGACCCATTATAAAGTACAATGCCCCTTTTGGTATGTGTCTCACAAGACATCTACAACAACAGGAAAGGCCGCAGAAATACCTCAGAAAGAAGATTACCGGCCTCAAACAGATGCCCTATGCAGACCGTCTCAAAAAACTCCAGCTTTACTCTGTTGCATATCGGTTACTCAGAGGTGATCTCTGCCTAACATAAAAAGCTATGTCAAACCTAGGGCTGTTGGACATGCTCCACTTAAAGAAATCCAAATCCCTCCGAGCTACATGCTTTAGGGACCTAAACCTTATCACCATGATAAACAGATCATGCTGGAGGGATAGATTCCTGTCCCAGAGACTTCCCATACTCTGGAACAAACTACCTATCTATATCAAACAGAGATCCTCATTAGCACTCTTTAAGAAAAATCTTGATGACTGTATGGGAAATAGGAAATTCACCTCAGGGATCACTTCTGTGGCTCTGCTCGACAGGGGCAAAAGAAAATAATTTTCTTGGGTGGCAAAAGCCAGGGTACCTTTTTGGCTAGGCTTATATAGGCCATAGGGCCAATAGCCTAGTAACTACCTATGAACCTATGAATCACATGACTCTTAGTATTACCTTAGTATGTATATATTGTAACAGAGGACACTGAAAGTGAAGAGGTTAATCTCAATCCAACTGACTTTAAAAAATAGTAAGAAAATTAAATTACTGAGCCTAGGCCATAAAGATGTTATCTCACATTTTTGAAGGCAGCCAGAGACAAGAAATCTGTACTAGGGAGCTTCCTGCATTGTCATTGGGGTGAACTAATTGCTACTCTGAAAGGGTGGAGGATTGAAATTGTTTTATGACTTCTGGGAGCTACAGCACATGTTATCAAGGCTGTGTGTGTGTGTGTGTGTGTGTGTGTGTGTGTGTGTGTGTGTGTGTGTGTGTGTGTGTGTGTGTGTGTGTGTGTGTTATTGAGACCTATGTGATAAATCCTGACAGCTTCTAGCAATGGGGGGTAGGATGGGAACCAAAAGTCAGAGGTCAGATGTATGTGATGTCATTCTGTACAGAAATAATGTTTTAATATTAGAGGAGACTGAATTCGCAGGAGCACTCTGTTTTGGAAACCTGACATAAAAGGACCACTCATCCACTTCATCTTGCCTTGCTGTAGTAAGTAACTTAAACAAGGCAATAGTAACTCTTGAGATCAGTCAGGAAAATATAGTGAGATTAGTTACGTACTGTTTTTGATTTATCTGTGCGAATCTGTTAATCTGTATTATTTTAATATTTCCTATAACTGAAACTGTGGTGTTTACTGTAAATAGATATTTAGTATTTTAATATCTTTTATTATTTATTATTAAATATATTTAAACTTTTCATTGTGGCTGGTTCTTTTAGAAAAATATTTAAGCTTTGAGAATATTTGCATGCATTCATTTGGTGATAACTCTGGCCATTAATGAAAGCCTTGCTGTTGGTCAAACTACCATTTGTATTAGTATTAATTTTACACAGTATAATTGGGTATCCTTATAAGAGCCTTAGAGTAGCTTCCAGGACTTCTGGTAGCAGTGAAACTGCCTTATAGTCTGGTTAGAAGGAAGCATAGCCAGTAAATCTGTACCAGCCTTTCCAGTGTGTGTGTGTGTGTGTGTGTGTGTGTGTGTGTGTGTGTGTGTGTGTGTGTGTGTGTGTGTATGTGTGTGTGTGTGTGTGTGTGTGTGTGTGTGTGTGTGTGTGTGTGTGTGTGTGTGTCTGTATGTGTCAGCTGTTGCTTAGAGCAAGGTCACAAAGCACTGCTTTCACAGAGAGGGTGTGGGAGGACTTGGCTTGGAATCCCAGCTAAGGTCTCAACTCTATAGCTGTGCCAGTGGGGAATTTCACTGGGGACATGGAGGGGGACACCAAGATCCTGAACTGAGTGTGTTCCCTGTGTGATTTTAAGGAAAATTGTGTTTGGTGCAGAGAGCTACATCTGGAAATACTGGGTGTATCCATTTTTGTTCCAAGTAAATCTCCCTCTCCAGTGCCAGTGGTGAGGATTCGGGCTCCTTGATTTCTGGAGCAGAGTGAGGACATCACAGCCATTATACAAATGCTTGGAATATCACATGTATCTTAGTATGTACCTCTGTAGTATGCCACTGCTGGGAATGCAGTAAATATCACATGTCTCCTGGTATGTACCTGTGTTAAGCATTACTGGGAGTGTACTGGATATAACGTTTCCTGGTATGTGCCTGTGTATATCATTAGTGGGACTGCACTGAATATCACGTCTCCTACTAGGCATCTGTGTATGTCATTAGTGGAAGTGCACTGAATATCACATGTATCTTGGTATGTACCTATGTATGTCTCTTCTGGGAGTGCACTGAAGATTACATGTCTTCTGGTATGTACCTGTGTATGTCAGTCCTGGAAGTACATTGAATATCACTTCTCATGGCATGAATATGTGAATATCATTACTGGAAGTACAGTGAATATCACGTCTCCACTGGCATGTGCCTGTGTATGTCAGTACTGAGAGAACACTAAATATCACGTCTCCTGGCATGTACATGTGTGTGTCAATACTGGAAATGCACTGAATATCACAAGACTCTAGTATGTACCTTGGTTATGTCACTCTTGGGAATGCACTGAATATAAAATGTAAACTGTTTTTTACCTGTGTATATCATTAGTGAGAGTGGACATAATATTACATATCTCCTGATGAGCCCTAGTCAAAAGAACGTTAAATCAAAACATATTAGAGCGGACTCACTTTTGCGAAAGTGCATTTTAGTGAAAATGCACTTTTGCAAAAAAAAAGAAAAAAAACATGCAGTTTGCATGTAGATTTAGTTGTAAATCAACATGTACTGTTGATTGTACAACTAAGCAAACTGTTGCTTAGATCGCGGTACAGTGAAGATAAGGGAATATTCCCTTTTCCCCACTATAGTGCGATTTCGGAGTGAGAATATTAAAGTAGTGGGGTGGGGGGGGTGGGGGTTGCAAGGGGGTTGCCCCCTGCGTAAATGTGATTAGTGTTTTATTTTTGTAGGTTTTTGGGCATTTTTTTCCCGAAAGTGCATTTTCACTAAAATGCACTTTTGCGAAAGTGAATTTGCTGTAGTACATTTTGGTTTAACGTACTGTCGATGTAGTAACATGGATTCCTCCTGCTATATACATGTGTATTTCACTACTGGGAGTGCACAGAATATCACATGTCTCCTGATATGTACCTGTGTATGCCACTACTGGGAGTGCACTGAATATCACACATCTCCTTGTACGTACTTATATATCTCACTACTGGAAATGCACTAAATATCATGTCTCCTGGTATGTACCTATGTTAATCACTACTGGGAGTGTACTGAATATAACATATTTCCTTGTATGTGCCTGTGTATATCATTAGTAGGACTGCACTGAATATCACCTGTCTCCTTGTAGGCATCTATGTATGGCATTAGTGGGAGTGCACTGAATATCACATGTATCTTGGTATGTACCTGTGTATGACTCTTCTGGGAGTGCACTGAATATCACATTCTGGTATGTACCTGTGTATGTCAGTACCAGAAGTACACTGAATATCAGTTCTCCTGGCATGTACCTGTGAATATCATTACTGGAAGTACAGTGAATATCACATCTCTACTGGCATGTATCTGTGTATGTCAGTACTGGGAGATCACTAAATACCACATGTCTCCTGGTATGTACGTGTGTATGTCAATATTAGAAATGCACTGAATATTACATTACTCCAGTATGCACCTTGAAATGTCTCTTTTGGAAATGCAGTGAATATCACATGTAAATTGTTTTGTACCTGTATATATCAATACTGGGAGTACACTTAATATTAGATATCTCCTGGTGGGTTGTAGTTGAAAGTACATTAAATTGAAATGTACTACAGCAAACTCACTTTCACAAAAGTGCATTTTAGCAAAAATGCACTTTCGCAAAAAAAAAAAAGAAAAGAAAAAGAAAAAAAATCATGGTTTGCGTGTTGATTTAGTTGTAAATCAACATGAACTGTTGATTGTACAACTAAGCAAACTGTTGCTTAGGTCGTGGTACAGTGAAGATAAGGGAATATTCCCTTTTCCCCACTGTAGTGCAATCTCAGAGTGAGAATTTTAAAGTAGGGGGGTGTGGGGGGCTGGTGGGTTCAGGGGGATTGCCCACCTGCAAAAACGTGATCAGTGTTTTATTTTTGTAGTTTTTTGGCATTTTTTTCCCCCGAAAGTGCATTTTTGCTAAAATGTACTTTCACGAAAGTGAGTTTGCTGTAATACATTTCGATTTAATGTACTTTCGATGTAGCAACATAGATCTCTCCTGGTATATACATGTGTATTTCACTACTGGGAGTGCACAAAATATCACATGTCTCCTAATATGTACCTGTGTATGCCTCTACCGGGAGTGCAATGAATATCACACATCTCCTTGTATGTACCTATGTATGTCATTACTGGGATGCACTAAATATCACGTCTCCTGGTATGTACCTTTGTTAATCACTACTGGGAGTGTACTGAATATAACATGTTTCCTGGTATGTGCCTGTGTATATCTTTAGTGGGACTGCACTGAATATCACCTGTCTCCTAGTAGGCATCTGTGTATGTTATTAGTGGGAGTGCACTGAATATCACATGCATCTTAGTATGTACCTGTGTATGTCTCTTCTGGAAGTGCACAGAATATCACATGTCTTCTGGTATGTACCTGTGTATGTCAGTACTGGAATTACACTGAATATCAGTCTCCTGGCATGTACATGTGAATATCATTACTGGAAGTGCAGTGAATATCATGTCTCTACTGGCATGTATCTGTGTATGTCAGTACTGGGAGATCACTAAATACCACATGTCTCCTGGTATGTACGTGTGTATGTCAATACGGGAAATGCACTGAATATCACATTACTCCAGTATGTACCTTGATATGTCACTCTTGGGAATGCAGTGAATATCACATGTAAACTGTTTTGTACCTGTGAATATCATTAGTGGGAGTGCACTTAATATTATATATCACCTGGTGGGTCCTAGTTGAAAGTACATTAAATCGAAACATACTACAGCAAACTCATCTTCACAAAAGTGCATTTTAGCGAAAATTAACTTTGGCAAAAAAAAAAAAGAAAGAAAAATCATGCAGTTTGCGTGTAAATTTAGTTGTACATCAACATGTACTGTTGATTGTACAACTAAGCAAACTGTTGCTTAGATCGTGATACAGTGTAGATAAGGGAATATTCTCTTTTCCCCACTGCAGTGCGATCTTGGAGTGAGAATATTAAAGTAGGGGGGTGTGGGGGGCTGGGGGGATGCAGGGAGATTGCCCCCTGGATAAACGTGATTAGTGTTTTATTTTTGTAGGTTTTGGGGCTTTTTTCCCCCCCAAAAGTGAATTTTCGCTAAAATGCACTTTCACAAAAGTGAGTTTGCTGTAGTACATTTTGATTTAACGTACTTTTTATGTAGCAACACAGATCCCTCCTGGTATATACATGTGTCTTTCACTACTGGGAGTGCACAGAGTATCACGTCTCTTGATATATACCTGTGTATGCCACTACTGGGAGTGCACTGAATATCACACGTCTCCTTGTATGAACCTATGTATGTCATTATTGGGAATGCACTAACTATCACGTCTCCTGGTATGTACTTGTGTTAATCACTACTGGGAGTGTACTGACTATAACATGTTTTTTGGTATGTGCCTGTGTATGTCATTAGTGGGACTGCACCCAATATCACCTGTCTCCTACTAGGCATCAGTGTATATCATTAGTGGGAGTGCACTGAATATCACATGTATCTTAGTATGTACCTATGTATGTCTCTTCCGGGAGTGCACTGAATATCATGTCTTCTGGTATGTACCTGTGTATGTCAGTACTGGAATTACACTGAATATCAGTTCTCCTGGCATGTACCTGTGAATATCATTACTAGAAGTACAGCGAATATCACGTCTCTACTGGCATGTACCTGTGTATGTAGGTACTGGAAGATCTCTAAATATCGCATGTCTCCTGGTATGTACGTGTGTATGTCAATACTGGAAGTGCACTGAATATCACATGACTTCGGTATGTACCTTGGTATATCACTCTTGGGAATGCACTGAATATCACATGTAAACTGTTTTGTACCTCTGTATATCATTAGTGGGAATGCATTTAATATTACATATCTCCTGGTGGGTCCTAGTTGAAAGTACGTTAAATCGAAATGTACTACAGTGAACTCACTTTCGCAAAAGTGCATTTTAGCGAAAATGCACTTTCGCAAAAAAAAAGAAAAAAAACAACACGCAGTTTGCATGTAGATTTAGTTGTGCATCATCATGTACTGTTGATTGTACAACTAAGCAAACTGTTGCTTAGATCGTGGTACAGTGGGGATAAGGGAATATTCCCTTTTCCCCACTGTAGTGTGATCTCGGAGTGAGAATATTCAAGTAGGGGGTCTGGGGGGGTGCAGGGGGGCTTGCCCCCTTGCATAAACATGAGTAGTGTTTTATTTCTGTAGGTTTTTTGGCATTTTTTTTTTTTTCATGAAAGTGAGTTCAGTGTATTACATTTCGATTTAACATACTTTCGATGAAGCAACATAGATTCCTCCTGGTATATACATGTGTATTTCACTACTGGGAGTGCACAGAATATCACACATCTCCTGATATGTACCTATGTATTTCACTACTGGGAGTGCACTGAATATCACTGGTCTCTTGGTATGTTACTGTATAAGTCATTGCTGGGAGTGCACTGAATATCATACATCTCCTTATATGTACCTATGTATGCCACTACTGGGAGTATATTGACTATCATATGTCTCCTGTTATTTCCATGGGTATGTCACTACTGGGAGTGCACTGAATATTACTGGCCTTCTAGTATGTTCCTGTGCATGTTTCCACTAGGAGTATATTGAATATCACATATCTCTTGGATTGCACCTGTGTATGTTACTACTCCAAACACACTGAATATTACGACTCCTGGTATGCACTTCTGTATGTCACTACTAAGACTGCACTGAACAATACATGTTTCCTGATATATACTTGTGTATGTCACTATTTGGAATGGAGTGAATATCTCATGTCAACTTGTTTGTATCTGTGTATGTCCCTACTAGGAGTGCATTGAATATCACATGTCTCTTGATATGTAAGTGGATATGTCACTACTGGGAGTGCTCTGAACATAACAAGTCCTGGCATGTATCAGTGTATGTTACTACTGGGAGTGCACTGAATATCACATGTCTTCTAATATGTACCTGAGTATGTCACTACTGGTGGTACACTGAGCATCACCCGTCTCCTGGTATGTACTTGTGCGTGTCACCATTAGGAGTGCACTGAATATTACATATCTTGTGGCATGTACCTGTGTATGTCACTGCTTGGAGTACAGTCAATATCTTGTCTCCTGTTATGTACCTTGTATGTCACTACTGGTAATGCACTGAATATCTTATGTCTCCTGGAATGTACCTGTGTATGCCACCCATGGGTGTGCACTGAATATCACATGTATAATGATATCTAACTGTATAAGTAAAACTGAGAGAACAGTGAGTATTACAAATCTCCTGGTATGTACCTGTGTGTTTCACTACTGCAACTGCACTGAATATCACGTCAACTGGCTATCACTATTGGGAGTGGGCTGAATGTCATGTGTCTCTTGGTATGTAAGTGTTTATATAACCACTGGGAGTGCAGAGAATATTACTTGTCTCCTGTTATGTACATGTGTATGTCACTACTGGGAGTGCACTGAATATCACAAGTCTCCTGATACTTTCCTGAGTATGCCACTACTGGGAATGCAATGAATATCACTGGTCTCTCGATATGTTCCTGTGTAAATCATTACCAGGAGTGCACTGAATATCACATGACCCTGGTATGTACTTATGTACAGCACTACACAAGTGTACTGAATATCACATATCTCCTGGTATGTACTTGTGTATACCACTACTGGGAATGTACTGATTATCAGATGTCTCCTGGTATGTACCTTTGTATGTGACAACTGGGAGTACACTGAATATCACATATCTCTTGCTATGTACCCATATATGTTACTATTCGTAGTGCACCAAATATCACATGGCAACTGGCTTGCCCCCTGTATATGTCTCTTCTTAGATTGAATATCACTTGTCTCCTTGTATGTAAGTGTGTATGTCACTATCGGAAGTACAATATGGAATATGAAATGTGTCCTGGTATGTAACCGTCTATGTCACTACTGGGAGTGTATTGTATTTCACATGTCTCCTGGTATATACCAGTGTATGTCACTACTGGGGGTACAGTGAATATCACTTCTCTCCTGGCATGTATCTGTGTATTTCACTACTGGAGGTACATTAAATATTATGTCTCCTGGTATGTACCTGTGTATGTTACTACTGGGACTGCACTGGATATCAAATGTCTTCTGGTATATACCTGCGTATGTTAGTATTAGGAGTACACTAAATATGATATGAATCTTACTATGCACCTGTGTATGTGACTACTCGAAGTGCACTGAATATCACATGTCTCCTAGCATGTACCTGTGTAAATTAGTAGTGGGAGTGCACTCAGTATTAAGTTTCCTGGTATTATATCTGTGTCTGTCACTACTGGGAGTGCACTGAATATTACATGCCTCTTGGTAGGTACTTGGGTATGTCACTACTGGGTATGCACTGAATATCACATCACTCTTAGTATGTACCAGAGTATGTCACTATTGAGAATACACTATATAACACATTTCAATTAGTCTGTATCTGTCTATATCCCCACTAGGAGTGAACTGAATATCACATGTCTCCTGGGATGTAGCTATGTATGCCACTACTGGGAGTGCACTGAATATCACATGTCTCCTGGTATGTACCTTTGTATACCACTAGTGGGACTGCACTGAATATAAGATCTCTCCCGGTAGGTATTTGTGTATGTCACTGTTGGGAGTGAACTGAATATCACATGTCTCTTTTTTTGTACTTATGTATGTCACTATTCAGACTACAATGAGTATCATGTCTCTGGTATGTACCTGTGTATGTCACTACTGGAAGTACACTGAATATCACATGTCTCCTGGCATGTAACTGTATATGCCACTACTGGGAGTGCACTGAAGATCACTGGTCTGCTGGTATGTTCCAGTGTATGTCATTACTGGGAGAGCACTGAATATCACATGTCTCCTGGTATGCCCCTGTGTATGTCACTACTGGGAGTGCAATGCATATTACTCATCTCCTGGTATGATGCTATGTGTATCATTACTGGCAGTGCACTGAATATCACATGACTCCTGGTATGTACCTGTATGTGTCGCTACTGGGAGTGCACTAAATATTATGTCTCCTGGTATGTACTTGTATATGTCACTATTCAGAGTGCAGTGAATATCACCACATGTCTCTTGGCATGTACCTGTGTATGTCACTACTAGGAGTATACTGACTACCATGTGTCTCCTGGTGTGTACCTGTGTATAACACTATTCAGAGTGCACTGAATGTCACATCTCCTGGTATGTTCCTGTGTATGCCACTACTGGGAATACACTGAATTTTCACGTCTCCTGGTATGTTCTTGTGTAAGTCATTACTGGGTGTGCACTGAATATCACATGTCTCCTGGTATGTACCTGTGTGTGTGTGTGTGTGTGACTACTGGAAGTGCACTGAGTATTACTGGTCTCCTGGTAGGTTACTACGAATGTCACCACTAGGAGTATGCTGAATATCACATGTCTCTTGGCTTGTTCTTGTTTGTGTTACTGCTGGGATTGGACTGAGTATCACCTCTCCTGGGATGCAGCTGTTTATGTCACTACTGGGAGAACACTTACTACCCCATGTCTCCTGCTATGTACGTGTGTATGTTACAAGTGGCAGTACACTGAATGTCACATCTCCTGATATGTACCTTTGTACGTTGGATCTATATTAGTTCACTGAAATTTATTTTTAGTGAAAAAGTATTCAGTGGCACCTATTCAGCGAAAATCACTTCCATGATTCACTGAATAATCCAAGGGCAAAGAATACTCAACAAACACAGATGTGATTTTCACTGAATATGGTTTGTGAATACATGCTCATTGAACATAAATTTAGGCGAAGTAATATAGACCCATGTATGTCACTACTGGGAGTGCACTGAGTATCACACATCTCATGGTACATACCTGTGTATGTCACTGTTGGGAGTACACTGAATATCACATCTCATGGTATGTACCTGTGCATGCCACTACGTTAATGCACAGGATATCACATATCTCCTGGTATACACCTGTGTATGCCACTACTGGGAATGCACTGAATATCACAGGATTCCTGGTGGGTATGTCTGTATGTCACTAGTGGGAGTGCACTGAATATAACATGTATCTTGATATGTACCTGTGTATGTCTCTTTTGGGAGTGCACTGAATATAACATCTCCTTGTATGTAAGCAAGTATGTCGCTTCTGGGAGTACACTGAATATCATATGTCTCCCGGTATAAACCTATGTGTATCACTACTGGGAGTAAACTGAATATCACATATCTCCTGGTATGTACCTGTGTATGTCACTACTGGGAGTGCAATGCATATTACTCGTCTCCTGGTGTGCTGCTGTGTGTATCATTACTGGCAGTGCACTGAATATCACATGACTCCTGGTATGCCCCTGTGTATGTCACTAATGAGAGTACACTGAATGTTACATATCTGCTGGTATGCAACTTTGTATGTCACTACTGGGAGTGCACTGCATACTACTGATCTATTAGTATGCTGCTGTATACATCATTACTGGGAGAGCACTGAATATCATGTCTCCTAGTATGTCCCTCAGTATGTTACTACTGGGAGTACACTGAATTTCACATATCACCTGGTATGTACCTGTGTATGTCACTACTGGGAGTGCAATGCATATTACTCGACTCCTGGTATGCTGCTGTGTGTATCATAACTGGCAGTGCACTGAATATCACATGACTCCTGGTATGTACCTGTATGTGTCACTACTGGGAGTGCACTGAATATTATGTCTCCTGGTTTGTACTTGTATATGTCACTATTCAGAGTGCAGTGAATATCATCACATGTCTCTTGGCATGTACCTGTGTATGTCACTACTAGGAGTATACTGACTACAATGTGTCTCCTGGCATGTACCTGTGTATAACATTATTCCAAGTGCACTGAATGTCACATCTCCTGGTATGCTCCTGTGTATGTCACTATTGGGGATACACTGAATTTTCACATCTCCTGGTATGTTCCTGTGTAAGTCATTACTGGGTGTGCACTGAATATCACATGTCTCCTGGTATATTCCAGTGTATGTCATTACTGGGAGAGCACTGGATATCACATGTCTCCTGGTATGCCCCTGTGTATGTCACTAATGAGAGTACACTGAATGTTACATATCTCCTGGTATGCAACTTTGTATATCACTACTTACTGGGAGTGCACTGCATACTACTGATCTACTGGTATGCTGCTGTATACATCATTACTGGGAGAGCACTGAATATCCCGTCTCCTGGTATGTCCCTCAGTATGTTACTACTGGGAGTACACTGAATTTCACATATCTCCTAGTATGCACCTGTGTATGTCACTACTGGGAGTGAAATGCATATTACTCATCTCCTAGTGTGCTGCTGTGTGTATTATTACTGGCAGTGCACTGAATATCACAGGACTCCTGGTATGTACCTGTATGTGTCACTACTGGGAGTGCACTGAATATTATGTCTCCTGGTATGTACTTGTATATGTCACTATTCAGAGTGCAGTGAATATCGCCACATGTCTCTTGGCATGTACCTGTGTATGTCACTACTAGGAGTATACTGACTACCATGTGTCTCCTGGCATGTACCTGTGTATAACACTATTCAGAGTGCACTGAATGTCACATCTCCTGGTATTCTCCTGTGTATGTCACTATTGGGGATACACTGAATTTTCACATCTCCTGGTATGTTCTTGTGTAAGTCATTACTGGGTGTGCACTGAATATCACGTGTCTCCTGGTATGTACCTGTGTGTGTGTGTCACTACTGGAAGTGCACTGAGTATTACTGGTCTCCTGGTAGTTTACTACTAATGTCACCACTAGGAGTATGCTGAATATCACATGTCTCTTGGCTTGCTCTTGTTTGTGTTACTGCTGGGATTGGACTGAGTATCACCTGTCCTGGGATGCAGCTGTGTATATCACTACTGGGAGAACACTGACTACCCCATGTCTCCTGCTATGTATGTGTGTATGTTACAAGTGGCAGTACACTGAATGTGACATCTCTTGGTATGTACCTGTGTATCTTGTCTATATTAGTTCACTGAAATTTATTTTCAGTGAACACGTATTCGGCAGCCCCTATTCAGTGAAAATCACTTCCATGATTCGCTGAATAATCCAAGGGCAAAGAAATATTTGCTCCATAACACAACAGACCCACATCTAACTAAACTGAACCCAACCAAGTGGGGAGCTTTGCCCCCCCATCCCCTGATGTGGATGGCTGTAACTCCCACACCCCCCTAACTATATATACCAACTCAGATTACACTACAGTGGAGAAAAAGGCAAAGTTTTGTAGTTGGTCAACTAAGTCTTTGCCCTTGGAATACTCAACAAACCACAGAAGTGATTTTCACTGAATATGGTTCGATGAATACATGCTCATTGAAAATAAATTTTGGTGAAGTAATATAGACCCATGTATGTCATTACTGGGAGTGCACTGAATATCACACATCTCATGGTACATACCTGTGTATATCACTGTTGGGAGTACACTGAATATCACATCTCATGGTATGTACCTGTGCATGCCACTACATGAATACACAGGATATGACATGTCTCCTGGTATACAGCTGTGTATGTCACTACTGGGAATGCACTGAATATCACTGGATTCCTGGTGGGTATGTCTGCATGTCACTAGTGGGAGTGCACTGAATATAACATGTATCTTGATATGTACCTGTGTATGTCTCTTCTGGGAGTGCACTGAATATAACATCTCCTAAGCAAGTATGTCACTACTGGGAGGACACTGAAGATCACTTGTCTGCTGGTATGTTCCAGTGTATGTCATTACTGGGAGAGCACTGAATATCACATGTCTCCTGGTATGCCCCTGTGTATGTCACTAATGAGAGTACACTGAATGTTACATATCTCCTGGTATGCAACTTTGTATGTCACTACTGGGAGTGCACTGCATACTACTGATCTACTGGTATGCTGCTGTATACATCATTACTGGGAGAGCACTGAATATCACGTCTCCTGGTATGCCCCTCAGTATGTTACTACTGGGAGTACACTGAATTTCACATATCTCCTGGTATGTACCTGTGTATGTCACTACTGGGAGTGCAATGCATATTACTCGTCTCCTGGTATGCTGCTGTGCGTATCATTACTGGCAGTGCACTGAATATCACATGACTCCTGGTATGTACCTGTATGTGTCACTACTGGGAGTGCACTGAATATTATGTCTCCTGGTATGTACTTGTATATGTCACTATTCAGAGTGCAGTGAATATCACCACATGTCTCTTGGCATGTACCTGTGTATGCCACTACTAGGAGTATACTGACTACCATGAGTCTCCTGGCATGTACCTGTGTATAACACTATTCCGAGTGCACTGAATGTCACATCTCCTGGTATGCTCCTGTGTATGTCACTATTGGGGATACACTGAATTTTCATGTCTCCTGGTATGTTCTTGTGTAAGTCATTACTGGGTGTGCACTGAATATCACATGTCTCCTGGTATGTACCTGTGTGTGTGTGTCACTACTGGAAGTGCACTGAGTATTACTGGTCTCCTGGTAGGTTACTACGAATGTCACCACTAGGAGTATGCTGAATATCACATGTCTCTTGGCTTGTTCTTGTTTGTGTTACTGCTGGGATTGGACTGAGTATCACCTCTCCTGGGATGCAGCTATTTATGTCACTACTGGGAGAACACTGACTACCCCATGTCTTCTGCTATGTACATGTGTATGTTACAAGTGGCAGTACACTGAATGTCACATCTCTTGGTATGTACCTTTGTACGTTGGATCTATATTAGTTCACTGAAATTTATTTTCAGTGAAAACTTATTCAGTGGCACCTATTCAGCGAAAATCATTTCCATGATTCGCTGAATAATCCAAGGGCAAAGAATACTCAACAAACACAGATGTGATTTTCACTGAATATGGTTTGTGAATACATGCTTATTGAAAATAAATTTTGGCAAAGTAATATAGACCCATGTATGTCACTAATGGGAGTGCACTGAATACCACACATCTCATGGTACATACCTGTGCATGTCACTGTTGGGAGTACACTGAATATCTCATCACATGGTATGTACCTGTGCATGCCACTACGTGAATACACAGGATATCACATGTCTCCTGGTGTACACCTGTGTATGCCACTACTGGGAATGCACTGAATATCACAGGATTCCTGGTGGGTATGTCTGTATGTCACTAGTGGGAGTGCACTGAATATAACATGTATCTTGATATGTACCTGTGTATGTCTCTTTTGGGAGTGCACTGAATATAACGTCTCCTGTATGTAAGCAAGTATGTCACTTCTGGGAGTACACTGAATATCATATGTCTCCTGGTATAAACCTATGTGTATCACTACTGGGAGTACACTGAATATCACATATCTCCTGGTATGTACCTGTGCATGTCACTACTGGGAGTGCAATGCATATTACTCATCTCCTGGTGTGCTGCTGTGTGTATCATTACTGGCAGTGCACTGAATATCACATGACTCCTGGTATGTACCTGTATGTGTCACTACTGGGAGTGCACTGAATATTATGTCTCCTGGTATGTACTTGTATATGTCACTATTCAGAGTGCAGTGAATATCACCACATATCTCTTGGCATGTACCTGTGTATGTCACTACTAGGAGTATACTGACTACCATGTGTCTCCTGGCATGTACCTGTGTATAACACTATTCAGAGTGCATTGAATGTCACATCTCCTGGTATGCTCCTGTGTATGTCACTATTGGGGATACACTGAATTTTCATGTCTCCTGGTATGTTCTTGTGTAAGTCATTACTGGGTGTGCACTGAATATCACATGTCTCCTGGTATGTACATGTGTGTGTGTGTGTGACTACTGGAAGTGCACTGAGTATTACTGGTCTCCTGGTATGTTACTACTAATGTCACCACTAGGAGTATGCTGAATATCACATGTCTCTTGGCTTGTTCTTGTTTGAGTTACTGCTGGGATTGGACTGAGTATCATCTGTCCTGGGATGCAGCTGTGTATATCACTACTGGGAGAACACTGACTACCCCATGTCTCCTGCTATGTATGTGTGTATGTTACAAGTGGCAGTAAACTGAATGTGACATCTCTTGGTATGTACCTGTGTATCTTGTCTATATTAGTTCACTGAAATTTATTTTCAGTGAACACGTATTCGGCAGCCCCTATTCAGTGAAAATCACTTCCATGATTCGCTGAATAATTCAAGGGCAAAGAAATACTTGCTCCACAACACAACAGACCCACATCTAACTAAATTGAACCCAATCAAGTGGGGAGCTTTGCCCCCCCATCCCCTGATGTGGGGGCTGTAACTGCCACACCCCCCTAACTATATATACCAACTCCGATTAAATTACAGTGGAGAAAAAGGCAAAGCTTTGTAGTTGGTCAACTAAGTCTTTGCCCTTGGAATACTCAACAAATCACAGAAGTGATTTTCACTGAATATGGTTCGATGAATACATGCTCATTGAAAATAAATTTTGGTAAAGTAATATAGACCCATGTATGTCATTACTGGGAGTGCACTGAATATCACACATCTCATGGTACATACCTGTGTATGTCACTGTTGGGAGTACACTGAATATCACATCTCATGGTATGTACCTGTGCATGCCACTACATGAATGCACAGGATATGACATGTCTCCTGGTATACAGCTGTGTATGTCACTGCTGGGAATGCACTGAATATCACTGGATTCCTTGTGGGTATGTCTGTATGTCACTAGTGGGAGTGCACTGAATATAGCATGTATCTTGATATGTACCTGTGTATGTCTCTTCTTGGAGTGCACTGAATATAACGTCTCCTAAGCAAGTATGTCACTACTGGGAGTACACTGAAGATCACTTGTCTGCTGCCATGTTTCAGTGTATGTCATTACCGGGAGAACACTGAATATCACATGTCTCCTGGTATGCCCCTGTGTATGTCACTAATGAGAGTACACTGAATGTTACATATCTCCTGGTATGCAACTTTGTATGTCACTACTGGGACTACACTGCATACTACTGATCTACTGGTATGCTGCTGTATACATCATTACTGGAAGAGCACTAAATATCACGTCTCCTGGTATGTCCCTCAGTATGTTACTACTGGGAGTACACTGAATTTCACATATCTCCTGGTATGTACCTGTGTATGTCACTACTGGGAGTGCAATGCATATTACTCGTCTCCTGGTATCCTGCTGTGTGTATCATAACTGTCAGTGCACTGAATATCACATGACTCCTGGTATGTACCTGTATGTGTCACTACTTGGAGTGCACTGAATATTATGTCTCCTGGTATGTACTTGTATATGTCACTATTCAGAGTGCAGTGAATATCATCACATGTCTCTTGGCATGTACCTGTGTATGTCACTACTAGGAGTATACTGACTACCATGTGTCTCCTGGCATGTACCTGTGTATAACACTATTCCGAGTGCACTGAATGTCACATCTCCTGGTATGCTCCTGTGTATGTCACTATTGGGGATACACTGAATTTTCACGTCTCCTGGTATGTTCTTGTGTAAGTCATTACTGGGTGTGCACTGAATATTACATGTCTCCTGGTATGTACTTGTGTGTGTGTGTGTGTGTCACTACTGGAAGTGCACTGAGTATTACTGGTCTCCTGGTAGGTTACTTTGAATGTCACCACTAGGAGTATGCTGAATATCACATGTCTCTTGGCTTGTTCTTGTTTGTGTTACTGCTGGGATTGGACTGAGTATCACCTCTCCTGGGATGCAGTTGTTTATGTCACTACTGTAAGAACACTGACTACCCCTAGTCTCCTGCTATGTACGTGTGTATGTTACAAGTGGCAGTACACTGAATGTCACATCTCTTGGTATGTACCTTTGTACGTTGGATCTATATTAGTTCACTGAAATTTATTTTCAGTGAAAACATATTCAGTGGCACCTATTCAGCGAAAATCACTTCCATGATTTGCTGAATAATCCAAGGGCAAAGAATACTCAACAAACACAGATGTGATTTTCACTGAATATGGTTTGTGAATACATGCTCATTGAAAATAAATTTCGCCTAAGTAATATAGACCCATGTATGTCACTACTCAGAGTGCACTGAATATCACACATCTCATGGTACATACCTGTGTATGTCACTGTTGGGAGTACACTGAATATCATATCTCATGGTATGTACCTGTGCATGCCACTACATGAATGCACAGGATATCACATGTCTCCTGGTATATACCTGTGTATGCCACTACTGGGACTTCCTGGTGAGTATGTCTGTATGTCACTAGTGGGAGTGCACTGAATATAACGTCTCCTTGTATGTAAGCAAGTATGTCACTTCTGGGAGTACACTGAATATCATATGTCTCCTGGTATAAACCTATGTGTATCACTACTGGGAGTACAAAGAATATCACATGTCTCCTGTCATATACCTGTGCATGTCATTACTGACTTATTGGGAGTACAGTGAATATCACGGCTCTTTTGGTATATATCTGTGTATGTCACTACTGGAGGTACACTGAATATTACTTGTCTCCTGGTATGTACTTGTGAATGTCACTACTGTGAGAGCACTAAATATCACGTCTCCTGGTATGTCCATGTGTATGTTAATGCTGAGAATGCACTGAATATCACATGACTCTTACTATGTACCTGAGTATGTCACTCTTGGGAGGGCACTGAATATCACATGTCAAATATTTTGTGCATGTCATTAGTGGGAATGCACTTCATATCACATATTTAGTCGTATATACCTTTGTCTGTCACTAGTGGAAGTATACTGAATATCACATGTCTCCTGGTATGTACCTGTGTATGTCACTAGTAGGAGTACACTGAATATCATGTTTCCTTGTATGTACCTGTATATGTCAGTATTAGTAATGCACTATATATCACATGTCAACTTTTCTGCATCTTTGTATGCCACTACTGGGAGTACACTGAATATTACATGTCTGATGGGATGTAAGTGTGTGTGTCACTACTGGTAGTGCACTGAACATGACATGAGTCCTGGTATGTAGCAGTGTATGTTACTCATGGGAGTGAATTCAATGTCACTTGTCTCCTGGCATGTAGCTGTATATGCCACTGCTGGGTGCACTGAATATCATGTCTCCTAGTTTGTACCTGTATTTATCACTACTGGGACTGCAATGAATATCAGATGTCTCCCGGTAGGTATCTGTGTAAGTCACCATGGGGAGTGCACTGAATCTCACATGTCTCCCGGTTTGTACTTGTGTGTGTCACCAATCAGAGTGCATTGAATATGACATGTCAACTGGTTTGTACCTGTTATGTCCATTCTGGAGTACAGTGAATATCACATGTCTCCTTTATGTAAATGTGTATGTCACTACTGGGAATACAATGAATATCACATATCTCGTGGCATGTACCCATGTGTGTCACTGCTGGAAGTACACTGATTATTATGTATTATGGTTTTTACCTGTGCATATTACTAATGGGAGTGCACTGAATATCATAGTTCTCCTGGGATGTACCTATGTATGCCACTACTGGGAGTATATTGAACATCACATGTTTCCTAGCATGTACCTGTGTATGTCATTACTGGGAGTGCACTAACTATCACATGCCTTCTGGTATGTATCTGTGTATGTCACTACTGGGAGTACATTGAATATCACTTGTCTCCTGGTATGTGTACCTCTGCATGTCCCTACTGGAGGTACATAGAATAACACATTTCAAGGTATGTACCTGTGTACTGGGAGTTCACTGAACATCACATGGCTATTATTATGCACCTGTTTATAGCACTATTGACAGAGCACTGAATTTCAGATGTCAACTGGTTTGTATTTGTGCTGACGTGCAGTGACTATCACATCTCCTGGTATGTTAGTGTGTATGTCACAACTGGGAGTGCACTGAATATCAGATATCTCCTGGCATGTACCTATTTATGTCAGTACTGGGAGTGCACTGAACATCACATGTCTTCTGGTATGTACCTGTGTATATCACCAGTGGGAGTGCACTGAATAATACGTCTCCTGCTATGTACCTGTGTATGTCCCCACTGGGTGGGCACTGAATATCACATGTCAACTGGTTTGTGCCTGTGCATGTCACTATTGGGAGTACACTGAATATCACATCTCTCCTGGTATATAAGTGTTTATGCAACCACTGGGAGTGCACTGAAAATTATGTGTCTTCTGGAATATACCTGTGTATGTCACTACTGGGAGTGCACTAAATATGACCCATGTCCTGATATGTACCTGTGTATGTCACTAAAGGCAGTGCACTGAATATCACTGGTCTCCTTCGTGGTATGTTCCTGTGTAAGTCATTACTGGGAGTGTAATGAATAGCACATGTCTCCGAGTATGCACCTGTGTGTGTCACTACTGGAAGTGCACTGAATATTTTTGGTCTCCTGGTATGTTCCTGTGCATGTCACCACTAGGAGTACACTGAATATCACGTATTTTGTTTTGTTCCTGTGTGTATTACTACTGGGACTGCAAGGAGTGTCACCTTCCCTGGTATGTAGTTGTGTATGCCACTGTTTCGTGTGCACTGAATATCACATGGCTCATGATATGTAACTGTGGTTGTCACTACCGGAATAACATTGATTACCACATGTCTCCTGATATGTACATGTGTATGTTACAAGTGGCAGTACACTGAATGTCACATCTTCTGGTATGTACCTGTGGATGTCATTACTGGGAGTGCCCTGAATATCATGTCTCCTGTTGTGTACCTGTATATGTCACTACACAAATGCATGGAATATCACATTTCAGCTGGTATGTACCTGCCACTACTGGGAATGAACTGAATATCACATGTTTCCTGGTATGTACTGTGTCTGTCACTGCTGGGAGTGCACTGAATATTATGTACCTGTGTACATCATTAGTGGGACTGTACTGAATATCTTCTGTCTCCTGGTTGGTATCTGTGTATGTCACTAGTGAGAGTGCATGGAATATCACACGTATCTTGGTATGTACATGTGTATGTCTCTTCTGAGGGTGCACTGAATATAACATGTCTCCTGGTATGTTCCTGTGTATGTCATTACTGGGACTGTACTGAATATCATGTCTCCTGGTATGTACTTGTGTATGTCACTACTGGGAGTTCACTGGCTTTTACAAATCTCCTGTTATGTATCTGTGTATGTCAGTACTGGAAGTGCACTGAATATCACCTGTCTTCTGGTATGTACCTCTGTATTTCACTGCTGGGAGTGCACTGAATATCACATGTCTCCTGGTGTGTACTTGTGTATGTCACTACGGGGAGTAGACTGAATTTCACATGACTCCAACCCTACTCCAACCCTATCTTACCACCAGACCACTACGATCCAGCAACAAAAATCAATTACAGGTTACTAGAGCCAATATAATGGTTAAGGTGTTTTCCTTGTAAGCACAAGGTGCAGGTTTGTGTCTCACACAGGATAATTGGCTAGGCTTAAAATGACTCGCAATGGCAGTTAGCTTAGTACTAACCTATGAACTATAACCTATGAACTATAACACTGCTGGAGAAGCACTATTCTCCAGTGCTATAGCCAAATTATGGAACATCCCCCCACAATAACCTCTCTACCATCATGCACCCACTTCAAAGCTTTACTTAAAGCACACCTAAAAACATGCTAGCTATGCCCTTGTAACTCTCCCCTCTAACTTCTCCCACTCCATCTACCCTCTACCTCTCTTCCACCCCACAACTACCTTTGATTACAACAAGCTCTGATACTTCCATGCCTATCTACTTATTATATGGCAGTAACTTCTTATTATAACAATTGTTAATATTTGCTATGATTTCGTGGATAGAACAGATGCTAGTTATCTACTGAATGTACTATGTTCTTCATCTGTAACTATGTTTGTAATATTTTAATTACTAGGATTCTTCATCTGTAACTATGTCTGTAATATTCTAATTTGTGGAGCTTTTCTCCCCGGGTCTCCGCTGAAAATGGACCTGCGTCCAGTTGGACATTCCCAGTCAACAAATGTAAATAAATAAAATAAATGTTATGTACTTGTGTATGTCACCACTGGAAGTTCACTGAATATCACATGTATCCTGGTTTGTACCTGTGTGTGTCACTACTGGATGTGCACTGAATATGACATTTCCTGGTATGTGTCTGTGCATGCCAGTATTCTGAGTGCACTGAAAATCACATGTCGCTTGGTATGGACCTGTGTGTGTCACTACTAGGAGTACACTGACTACCATTTGTCTCCTCTACATAAGTATGTTAGAAGTGGCAGTACTTTGAATGCCATATCTCCTGGTGTGTTCCTGTGTATGTCACTATTGGGAGTGCACTGAATATCACAAATTGCCTGGTGTGTACCTGGGTCTGTCACTACTGGGAGCACACTGAATATCACATGTCAACTTGTTGTGTATGTCACTGTTGGGCATGCACTGAATATCATATGTCTCCTGGTATGACCCTGTGTATGTTACTTCTGGGAGTACATGAATATCACAAATCTCCTAGCATGTACCTGTGTATGTCACCACTGGTAGTGTACTGAATATCACATATCTTTGTATGTACCTGTGTATTTCACTAGTGGGAGTATACTAAATACCAAGAGACGTGTCATATTTAGTGTACTCCCAGTAGTGACATACCCAAATACATACTAGGTGACATGTGATATTTAAGCAATAACCCACGTCTAGGTGTGGGTAATGCTAGATTTATCCACGGTTGGTGTAGTTTGGTCACGAGGGTGAAGTCCAAGTGACCAAACAAAGACAACAGTGGGTAAATCTAGCATTACCCACACCCAGATGTGGGTTATTGCTATTATACAATGACATTATTTATGAAAATAATACTTTTCTTAAATAATGTCTTTGTATAATACCTCCGTGGTGCCCTTCCATGGTTTTCCACTATCTTGGGGGGTTTTCTGATGTACTGCGCATGCGTATGGAACTTGTGCTGCCACGCTTATGCAGTACATCAGAGCTGTGTAGAGGAAGCAACGAAGAAAGGAAGATCTCCGTTCCCTTTTTTAAAACTATCTCGCTATGTTAAACGAGTTTAACATAGCCAGTTATCTTCTATCTCACTATGTTAAAAATATACAGATCTTCCTTTCTCCGTTGCTACCTGTGTTCACACAGACCAAAAAAAATTGGGACATATACTAATGGAAAAAGTCCGGGCAACCGGGCCTTTTTCCATTAGTATATGTCGGATTTACAACGGGCATGCTGGTTGGGCTGGCCTATCAGCATGCACGTTTTGGAATGCTAATTGCCAGTCATTGTATAATTACAGTTATATACATCACTAGTGGGATTATACTGAATATCAATGTCTCCTGGTATGTACTTGTGTATGTCACTGCTGGGAGTAAACTGAATATCACATGTCTCTTGGCATATAAACATAAGTACTCATGCACAATGTGGTGATATGCTAATCATAACTTTTCTGTTCCATACACATTTAACTACATTTTACCAGTAGGACAAATCCATTTATAACAGTCTGAGATAGTGTTTCATACAGTAACTGTTATGGCTTAGAAATGGTATGTGACCATATCGTTACAGTGATCATTTGTGGACAAGAATGAACTGATATCATGTCTCTGCTACACATTGCTGTCCATTGTTCAGGTGTATTGCCACACTTTCCTTAGCAAATGCATGCAACCATTCCTTAGTAATGGCCGTAATCTTTGTACAGTATACCATATCAAAGTTTGCAGCATTTGATGCAAATAGTGCCGTACCTTTGCAGTTAATTGCATTGGTAAGCACTGACCCTTGAAAACTTTCTTGAAGTTAAAAACTCCTGACATGACATCATGAAAAGCTTCTCACACAGCCTCCCTAAACACATCAGTGTTTATGCTGCTATTTCTACATGCTGTATTGTAGTAAGACAATTTGTCAGTTATTTCTCACATGGTGGGATACCTATCCTTTAAAGCCATAATATAAATACATAGCTGCTTTTCTAAATGTACATGGTATTTTGATTACTCAAAACACCTTAATGGTGTATGTAAATTATTGTCAAAACTTAACCTGACATAATTTTAAAGGTGTGGTTATAAGGAAAATTTGAGTCAACAGTAAAACTAAAACATCAAGAAAATGTCATGGTCTGTTTTTTTAAACCACATGCAGGTTTAGCATCATGAGAATATCTAGAAATTAAATTAACTATAAAACACAGATTAATTATTTGTTTATTGATATATTGATATTTGATTACTGGGAAAGTCTGATTAGATAGAAGAGCATTTACAGTGGAGGCCTGGTGAGAAATGTACCAAAGTATTACAAAACATTTTAAGAACAATAATTTTACAGTTATTAAAGATAACAGAAAGCAACTACAATTTAAATAATTATAGAAAATTAAACATAATATGATAATATTCATTAGGAACAGATACAAAATTATATCATAATGATTTAATAGTTAGAGAAATTTTAGCCAGTTTACAGAGAAATTAAAGCAAGGTTAGTGTAATACAAATAGGAACTGCTGCATGAAGTGAGAGACAAACAGGCTTATGGTATATCTAAAGAGAAAGCAAGAGGAGATAAATTGATAGAAGTAAGTAAGTAAAGAAGGGAGAGTAAGGAGATGTAAGGTATGAGCAGGTATTTGTTTACATTTAGAGATATAGTTTATCCTGGTGTTAAGCAATAGCAGAGACTTTTGACTAGGAGGTCTTTCAGTATGGTTTTGAAGGATGAGAGGGAGGGTACTGACCTGATGGTTACAGATATGGAATTCCAGGCCTTAATGCATAAGAACTGTAATAACGGACTTTTAGTACTGTACACACGTACGGTCATGCTGCTTATACTATCATAGCTTAGCAGATATCAGCTGTATGTATATTTAAGTATGACCATGCTGCACTGAGCTCTAATTATCTGCAATATTCAAGACATACATGAAAAACCCAGACATTTATGAAACTCTTCTCATCTCTCATTCTATTATGATTGCCTGCGTCATGCACACATTTACATGCAGGACTTGTTTCTGTTTTCTTTTTTGAAAAACCCTGGAAGTTCTATGGGATGTAATGACTACTTCTCCAGAGACCTCCTCTCTGTGACAGTACAATTATACAGTGCCAAGCAAATATTTACCCCACAGGCTAGGGTCAGCAGCTGGTATGGACTGGTGAAGACAAGGGTGCAGAAGAAGAATGAGATTAGCAACCACTATGAGCAGTTATGAATAAACATCTTTAAGTGTGCCCACAACCCCCACCCTTAGATTCATGACTCTCCACCATAGCCTATTCATTCACCTACTCTGGCCACATTTCATAGCTTTAGGCTTTACTGAGGCTTCAGGAATGACCTGCCTTATATCAACATATCATCTCCATGACTCCTTTAGACAGCATCATCATTCCTCCCTTCCCCTATAGACCTTACAGTTCTTTTGGGTACTAATTGCAATTCACCTGTCTAGGTCATAGTAAAAACATTCTCTCTCTACACAAACAGAGCCAGTTTCTGCTGCACATTATCCTTTTACACAAACACAGCTGATTTCTGCTGCATGTTATCCTTTTACACAAACAGAGTTGGTTTCCCCTGCATGTTATCCTTTTACCCAAACAGAGTTGGTTTCCTCTGCACATTATCCTTTTATACAAAGAGAGCTGGTTTCCACTGCATGTTATCCTTTTACACGAACAGAGCCAGTTTCCGCTGCACTTTATCCTGTTACACAAACAAAGCTGGTTTCTGCTGCATGTTATCCTTTTACACAAACAGAGCCAGTTTCCGCTGCACTTTATCCTGTTACACAAACAGAGCCAGTTCCTGCTGCATATTAGCCTTTTACCCAAACAGAGTTGGTTTCCACTGCATGTTATCCTTTTACCCAAACAGAGATGGTTTCCTTTGCATGTTATCCTTTTACACAAACAGAGTCAGTTTCCGCTGCACTTTATCCTGTTACACAAACAGAGCCAGTTTCCACTGCACTTTATCCTTTTACACAAACAGAGCTGGTTTCCTCTGTAAGAGTTGTGAATTTTGGCTTATAATTTTGGACTCAATAATGGTTTGCAGATAATGGTGTTGTGTGCTGTGTACTGTGTGCTGTCAGTCCCCAAAACTATGAAATGTTACATGATGATGTCTATTAGTGATATATTGTGCTGAAGAGCAAAATATGGTAGCTGCTGTGTCATATAAGCTTATAGCACTTAGAGATGCAAACATATATGGGATTATTTCAACACAAGGAAATAGTTTATCTACCGATGACAAGTTATCTCCACTTATTTTATGTAACATCAGCTGCACTGTATCACTTTTTAGATCTATCTTCAAAATGCACATGACTATAGTGCTCCTGCCATGTGTTTCCTGAAGCTGAAGGCTTTCAAGGAAGATACTACCTGCCTATTATTAGCAGGGCTTTGTATGGAAAGGACTAGATATAGGTGGAAATACTTCTACTGTTATGCTTGTTGAGGCCACCATTTGTGGATACTGATGCACATATTCCCACATGTTATCCATAGGTATGTCATGTTCGGAGCATTGAAAGCCACTTGCCATTCACAACTGCCCATAACAAAATGCTACATAACCACCACACCTACAAGTAGTTGTTCATCTATGTGGCTTTGTAGAGGAATCAGTCTAAATTAAATATGAAGTAGGTTTGTACGTTGTCCGTCTTTGTATGTACATGTTTTCATTCTCGCACTCTCTGTATAATATATATTATGTATACATGCATACACATATATAGATATATATACACATATTAATAAATCAAAAATCAGCTTCCCATTTGTCAGTATGTTGCTAAAAAGAAAAAACAAGGAACCATATTCAGCAGAATGCTAAACCATGCTTGCAAGAATATTTAAGTTTTATCTAATGCAAGGATTAAGTGCTTTTATCACAGCAAAAGTGATGAAATATTTTTCTCTTCTGTATCTAGTGGTAGCATCATGGAAAAGATTTTTCTAAGGTAAGGTGCAGGGTTAGGGTTAGGGTTAGGGACAGGGATAGGATTAGGGTTAGCAGGCGGTAGTAAGGTGGTGCAAGGGCGAAGTACTGCTGTTTTAGAAAAATGTGAGGAATATTTACACACTGATAAGCTGGTACCATGGAACAGCCTTTTCAATAATGATGGAACAAGCAAAGACATAAGACAATTGCGTGTTAATGAAATATGGGTCTATATCATTAGTTCAAACACACAAGTGTCCGAATGCTGAAATATTGAACTGGGAAGTTCAAAATGTAAAAATAGTGAAGCCACGGAACACCAAATTTTTTCCCTGGGAAAATATTTGATGGGCCTTTTCCGCAGCTTCGCTATTTCCTCCACTGTGATGCGATCTTGGAGTTGGTATATTTAAGTGGGGGGGGGCTGTTGGAGGCACAGCCCCCCACATTGGGGGGTGTGGGGGGTGAAGCCCCCCACATTAGTAATAGTCTGAAGTGTTTGTGTGTTTTTACGTTGTGTATCGGAGTAGCGATTTTTTTCCCCTGGGAAAAAAAATCGCTGTTCTGAGCGTTCGAAGTTCTTACATTTCGAACTTACAGGTTTGATATTTACATAGTCGAACTTATGACAGTTCAACTATGTGATATAGACCCATGAAATACGTGCTATAAAAACAATATCATTTTAGAGGGAGGAAAAAATGCATTGGCTCACTTACATTCACAGATTACCTATTCAGTAGGATGTAAGCAGATTAGTTAAACCGGTCATACCTTACGTACTGCTAAATTCTGTTTTGACATAATTCTGTCCTTAAAATATATAGAAGAAAAAAAGGCACTGTATTGAAATGCCATCACTCATAATGCCTAGTGCCAGCACATAGGAAAATAAAGACCTGAAATGTAAGAGAGGAGAAAATATTTTACTATCACTCCTCCTTTATACTTGTATTTTGCAGGATAGCAAGCCTTCCTGCATCCCTTGACATGTTACACTCAAATGTATGTATACCAATTCTGAAATTATTGTACCATGGAGAAAAGGGAATATTCCAAGAAATAGCAAATTCAGACATGATATATGTAAGTTCAGAGTTTTGTCTATCCAGGCTCCACATTATAGGACTCTTGATTCTTGATGATTCAAATGATTGCCAGAAGAAAATTCTTGCTTATAGTAGAAAAATGTTCACAAATTGCATTAAGTAAAACTTGTGGCAACTTTGAAATGAAACTCTGTTGTTTTCTAACATGCAGTTTTAATATATACTGTTTAACTCAGTATGTTGGCTAGATGTCAAACAGTTCTACAGTCAGCTATCCATTGAGGGTTAATACTTTGAACAAAAGGAAGGTTCTGGTCTTTTTTTAATTTAATTTTTAATTCAAGTCTGAAGTAAAACAAATGCATTTCTTGACACAGTATTGTCAGTTTTAAGACACAGATGCCAATAGTCTGTTTGAAGACAGTTGGCAATTTCCTTTACAGATGTCACTGCCCTACCAATAAAGTATTCCAGATATCAATATGACAGTTTCCTGATGCTGCACTGAAATGTTTTAATTCTGTTTGTGTTTCATACATCTTATGTATGCACAGCAATCTAGAAAAATACCATGGCTGCATGTAGCAATTCATATTTTACATAATGCAATGTTTCACTCAAATGTCAGAAAATGTTTTGCAATATTTATGTCTTATGAAATATTTGGGTTTGTGTAATGTTTTGTTTTATAGTTAAGCAGTGTAAATCCTGGAAGTCTACCAATGATGACAATGAAAAATGAGCTACATAAGAAATTCAGAAATGTAATCAACAGATTATTAAGTCCCTTTCTACTACTCAAAGCAAACCATAGGAGGGCATATGCATTACTATATTTCATTTGTTAAAACAACTGATATTTAGAATTGCAGTTATTGACAATCTTGTAGAGTTGGAAAGCTTTTGTTCATGGGGTTGAGTACCAAATAAAGGTAACAGATGTGAGAGGAATTAACAGCCAAATGCAAATAGTAAGAATGCACTGTAAGAAAATCGAGACAGTGAATGCTCTCTGTCATTCTTTTGTAGAGCTCTTGTTATTCAAGCTTTCTTATAAGAACAAGGCACTAAGCTCTCTTTGGGGTGCTGACAAAGCCTACATTGTCTCACTGTCTCATATCAGTAACACACAGTGGCTGGTCTTTGTTGCCCACCCCCAATATGATCTGTTCAGTTGTAATGCTCTTCCTCTTACAGTTTTCTTCTTCTGAAAATACTAAACATTTGACTGCACTATTGTTAATTTTTTAGTCATGGCAGCTCTGGGAAGTTTACTATAAAGACATCTCCACACAGCTTCCTATTGTCGACTTTGGTATCAGGATTTTAAGCTTTAAAGGATATAACAGATGGAATGGACTGAGAGCTGAGCTTGACTGGAAAGTCTGAAGGGGTCCCTCCTGATTTGGCTGCCTATCTGCTGTATCATAGTGACACTGATAATAAGGCATGTCAGCAATGCACGGAGTGTGAAGGGGTGAGGCAGGGCTCCTGAGATATGTGAAATATTCTGGGATGGTAGAGCAGAGCACTGCGTTTTACAAATAAAGGCAAGAAGGGCACTGGAACACACAACCTCAGCACTGTGAGTAACATGAACTGTGTATCTGGTGGGAGGTATGGAGCAATGGCTAGAACAACAGGTGCAAGAAAAGGGGATAAGCACATTAGCATGCTCTAAGTATTTAAACAAGTGCAAGGCAATGTACTTAAAAAAGAATACGTGAGTTGTGTAGACAGCAGGCTGAGATGTTTATTGATCACTATGTCTTTACCATTTATATATGTGCTACAACATAAGACGTACAGGGAAATATGAATACTGCAGGCAGGTAGAATTGTTGCATACCTACAGTATAAATGTTGCTTCTCTTACTAAGCTCCAGTTTCATACACATAGCCTCATGCTGCATCTAGCATGCAGTACTCTGGGATACATGCCTTATCAATTGAGCTATGGAAACTCAGCTTATATGATTTGTTAACCTTCTGAACCAGTCTGCTGATGTAATATTCAGGTCTGGCATATTTGATAACAGAAGTAATAATTTAATCACTCAGTTAAATGGATTTTCCATAGATAGTCTACATAGTTATCTCCTTTAGTATGTTAGGTTCATACAAAAGTTGTCAGAAAAGGTATTATTACATAACATAAAGGTCATGCAAACAGCAGAAAGAAAGTACTAAAAAATAATTTGTACGGCATGTGCCTTCTTGTATGTTGTACAGAAATATCTTGCTAACTTTAAAGTCTGCTTTTGAGAACATTGTGTGAAATCTGTAACAAATAAATCTGCTACAATTTATCTATCTTGATCTATTAAATTATGGCTTAAATGCCTATGTTTTATTGAGAGAGACACTAATTCAGCTCACTGCAAGTGCAGGAACCTTGACTTGAATAACCATATCTATTGCTACAAAATTCTAACAGAAAAAATAAATCTTTGCTAGTGGAATTTCTGGAGTTTGTATAATAGCCCACTTAGGGAGCATTACACATTAGTTTGTGTTTAATGAACTACATTAGCTTCTAAACAGAACTGAAAATGTCAGATATATAAAATATGAAAATAAAGCAGTTGACATACCAAATAGCCTAGATGCCCAGTAAGGTTTTGAATGCTTCAAAGATTAAGAGTTAAAGTGCCATCAATACTGGGTGTGAAATATGACACATTAATTTCTGAATTACATCTGGAAACATTATGCTGAGGTATAAACTAATTTGTCTCCTTTAGAAATAATATGACGTTCATTTGCAAAGTAGCTCATGAATACATTAAAGAATATGTAGCATTTAAATAAAAACAGTACAGCCACACCCTCATAACAGTTTTCTGTTACTGTTTGTCTTTTATCATAGTGCTGTAGATGGTAGATTTGCAAAACATAGTATTAGCATGATGTTTCTTAAGTGGCAGGTAGAAAATTACACTTGGGAGTTAAATAAGTAGCACGGGTAGCAGTGATTATTTTGCATGAAAACAGTTATCCTAAAGCGACATTTCAGTACTTTAGAGTGTTCTGAGTTTCTCAAAAGCTGTGTCCTAATGTCATATTCTCTACCTATCTGAGGTAGGGGAAAATCTTGACATCCTTATTCATGAAGAAATTTAGTTTTAGCACCTCTGTGTATGCTACAGCTTTTTATTGCAAATATGATTAAACAACTGGATTCAGAAGAATTTCCCTTTATTGAGTCTGACATCAAATAGTTGCCATCATCCCAGAAAGAATGTATAACTGGCTTGGACAGAATTATTTCTTTTTATTATGTTTTGCTTATCTGTGTTAAGGTTTTGTTCCAAAAAAATAAAATTTTACTCTAAGGACTCTGTATGTAACTTGCCTTGTACCTGGCACATAATTCTTAATGCTGCATGACAGTAATTTAATTAATTTTATAAAATGGGAAATGAAAACTGTTCATTCATATTGCTAGCTATCCATCCTTCAAATGTGTTCCAAACAGAGGGTTTAAACTAATGCAGGCCACCATGCGCTCACATTCCCCACAGATACCTACTCCTCCATAGCTTTCCAAATCTGGTAAACTGCCTCTGTTTTGAAAAGTCATTTAGCTGGAGAACTGTAAAAAACACAGCAAATTAATAAAAACAACACCAATACCAGAAACATATATCTCCAACTCAAACACATTACTTATTCTGTATAAAAATAATAATACAAGGAAAGACAACAAAACAAGAACCAGGATTATGGCACAAATTAAGCACACTTTACAGGAATGAAAACACATTACATTAGGAACCATAAAAAATATCCAGTAAGGTCAAAATTAATCTTAATCTCTTAAAAAAGAAAATATAGACTCCACAAAGAGAAAATAAAGTAGTTTATGAAGAGGCAAGAAGTGAATAAGATGAAGCAAACCAATCTATATAACAGCAGGAAGCACTCTAAGTCAGGAGTCAAAACACACACACACACACACACACACACACACAAACACACACACACACACACACACACACACACACACACACACACACACACACACACACACACACACACACTCAGTAGAAAGTATTGACCAGGCACTGCATGAATACAAAATGCGTATTAAAATAGAAATAAAATATACATAGAATTATCATAGAAATCCAATTAAATAAAGGCAAAAAATACTATCAAATATACAGGAGTGGGGAGGCATTACTGCTTCTTTTTTCTCTTCTTGGGAGCTGCATCCAAAATTATTACCCTTACGAATATTTTTAGGGTATAACAATCATATCGGCTGTTGGAGGGACCATTACTGCTTGCATAAATGTGTCTTTCAGTTCTTGGAGTTGCCAACAAAATAATTACTCTTGTAAATATTTCTGTGGCTGTCTTATCTGGTAAGCATTATACATGTTTTTTATAAAGAAATGGACTACTGATATGTTAGTCTTGTCCTCTGCCATAACTCATTTGGGGTATTAGGTAGTTTTAGCACCTGCTTTTAAATGGGACTGTATAATAGTGCACAGCTGTTTGACAGAAGAATTGCCTAAATGACTACCCTAAAAATTTCAGCCAAAAATTTCA
Source organism: Protopterus annectens (assembly GCF_019279795.1). Lineage (NCBI taxonomy): Eukaryota > Metazoa > Chordata > Ceratodontiformes > Protopteridae > Protopterus > Protopterus annectens. The sequence continues at coordinate 682,761,854 of NC_056728.1, forward strand.
TTCATTTAAACAGTTATAACCCTGTACTACTATGAGTTACTTAAAATGGGCATGAATTATTTTACATTAAAATATACTGCACAACATAATTAGCATACATGCATACATCCACTACTAAGTGTAAAATTCAAACTGCAAAAAAAAGAGAGATGCCCATTTTATAAGTACAATAAAGTACTCGGTGGAGGGCATGTTGCAGGTATTATCAAATGCTCAGGTATTGTAAGGCACGAGCTCAAAACAACCTAGGTGTGAGGTAATATCTGTACCATCCACATCCTCTCAACACTTATTACATATGTATCACATGCAGTATAGCAGTGTTTCATAGTGTTGGAATACTGTAGGTATGCTTAATAATTCTCACATAAGAAAACTATAAATCTTTCGGACTGTATTGTATCTTATGTGGGTTATATAATGATCATTGAAGCTCAGGATCAATACACTGTATATGGTTAACGTAGTGCACTTCGTAAATACTTAATAGCATATGCATTATATCACATAACATAAAAGGGCTCATTGCATGTTTCAGCAACAAAAGGAGTCTACACAACTAATCTCAGTGATTCAGTAAGATGTTTAACAAATGTGCTGAAAAAAATGCAGTGCAAGTGATGCCATTTCAATTCTGATATAGCAGTCTACTGTAAAAACCAGGACGCGGCCTGTAAAAGCAGTGGATTTTCACTGCAGTGTGATATTGTTATATTTCATGGGAGCAGTTGCAGATAGTATAGTATATGACCTCTCACACATAAACATTCATACCAGAGAGTGTACTACGGTGGATGAGCAAAATGTAGTTTGACATTTTCAGAAAAATATTTATTTCTGCAAATAGTACAGTTTACAGAGTAGAAATACTGGATCATGAAGCACATCTATATGCTACAAGGCTGGTCTCATGATGTTTTGCTGTGTGCTAACCGAAGCAATAGTTATAATATATGTCAATTACACAATTTCATTTAAGTTGGCACCATACACATTTTATTAAAGAAGAGAAACATATTGTAATCAACAGAAGCAATATTCTGCTGTGCCACAGCAAATGAGAGTAGAACTGAGGTATCACATGCGTATTTTTGTGATAGTGGCACAGTTTGTTATTTTAAGAAAATAGGATGCTTATTCTATATTAGGCAAGTGAAGAATAGTGCCTACAAGACTAGTAAATTGCATGGTAGGGAGTTTTTTAAATGTACCACAGACAGTTGGAGTTAGTAACATGCAAACTTTGTGAAGTATATGCCACATATTATACACCAATCATATTTAAAGCTGTGTAATATACTGCCTTAGAGATGTGTCATAATAAAGCTATGGGAAAATTGCATCAGATATTATGTTTTTTGGATATTGTGAAGCTCAAAAACATGCCCAAAAAGGATATCTAGTAAAATGTGTATATATTGTGTCTTTGTCTAGAAATACATTTTTTTGTAACTTATTTCAGCTCAATCTCACTTTTTTCTACTCCTATTGTAGTCTGTTGGAAAATTATATAAGCACTAGTTGCAGGATTCCAAACGACTCAGGGCAGCATAGCAAGGGATCCCCAACATCCTGCCATGCTAAACTTATAGTGAAAAACAGCCAATAATGTGGGGCTTAGCAAAGAAAAAAATAAGTAAACAGTGAAGGCAAAAATCAAACAGCACATTATATTATTTACATTTTTTCAAAATCACTTGCATCTTTTCATTCTACAGCATGAAATAAATTAACTGGAAAGAAGGGTTACTTGAAAACATAACCAATGCACTTAATGTTGCAAGTAGATTTGCAAAAAGTTAACATTAGTGTGTCTTGCTCAATGTTTTAGTTTCATTTTTTGTGTTACAGTAAGTTTTCTCTCCAGCCACCACAAACAACATGATATCACAGTAAGTACTAGGCCATGATTTGTATACAACTAGTAAGGATTATAAATAAGCACCCCAACTTATCTATTTAGAAGAGCAGCTTCTTACATTATTGTTTCACCACTACATCATCATGGGTTAATTTTCATGTACTGTATGTTGTTTTGCCCATAAGAAGTAGTTCAGAAATTGTTTGTCTAGAAGGTAGTACCCTATTACTGATACATTTAACATGGAAATACAGTAGTCTGTACATTTATTTACATAGTGAGGCATTGTGGGTTCAGTCTTTCATCTCTGAGAAAAAAAAATAGGGGAGCCATTCCTATCAAGAAAATAAAATGAAAACAATAGCAAACTTTTTGTATTAAAGGCTGTATAAGTTAATATGGCATATGGCATGAGGGTTATATCCAGTGCCGTAGGTTTATTACTTACACTTGCTCCAAAATATGACTATACACTTCCATGAAGGGAAAGGAAATATAAAGTGCAGCGGTCATATTTGTGTCTTTGCCTTATAATTTGTTTAATTGCCTTCTATACTCCTCATGATGAAATTGCAGGTGATTTTGCCAAAAAATAAGGATTATAAAAAGCTGTTTGATTTTTTTTTTGTTTTACTGCGTTCTCATTTTTTCTATACCTGCACCCGTAAAATGATGCCATGGTTAGGTTCTAAACAATGAGCTGCATACAACTACAAACACTTGGGTAGATAAAATAGCTTACCTCTGTAGGGGAGCTGTTTCTTATTTACATTTTGATTTCACAATTATATCATCGTGCATTAATTTCTAGGAAATAAGAAACTACTTGTGTTGCTTTTAACATGGAAATACAATAGTCTAAGCATTATTTTAGGTGGTGAGGCGTTATGGGTTTGGTCTTTCATGATAGCATGTCAGGGATTTTCATCTCTGAGAACTAACAAAATAAAATGCAAAAACACCAGAATGTTTGCATCAAAACTGTACACTGTGGTACTGCATATGGTAAAGCAGGGATATCCATCTGCAAAAATGTGTAAGTTACACTTTCTTTATTACATGACCAATACTCTTTAAAGGAAAATGAAACAGAAAATAATAAGACAAATATTTTAAAGGGAAATAAATAGAAAATTCAATGTACTATAGGCAAATATGATAGGAAGCAAGGAAATATAAGAAGGGATGTGATAAATTCCCATGGAGAAATCCTCAGAGATGAGTATGGAATTATAAAGGCAGTATAACAATGTCTGTGAAATGTATAGAGAAAGTACTGCAAAGGTCTTGCCCAGTGAAGTGTTACAAAAGAGGCAAGTACAAAGATTGTGAAAGCATTTCTTTAGACTGACATGATAAAGTATTAGATCTAGTTATTTAAATGACAACTTATGCAGAAGATGGCTTGTACTAAAATGTTATGAGTGTGAATGTTGTAGGAAAATATTTTTGAAAAGTGCTTTATGACTGGTTGACTGAAGAAATGGTAGGAAAAGCAATCTGTCTGATAATGGTACAGTTTATATGGACAGGGGGGAGGAAGAGAATTTGGAAATTGGTGGTTAATTGCTCTGTACAACAATGATGATCAATTACTAATGACAATAATCCAAGTAAACATGCCAAGAAGTATATTAGGGGCAGTTAATAAGTACTTATAGAATAAAATGCAGAGAAGTAAGAGAGTTATTTATAATTATAATAGAAATTGTGGACAGTATCATGAGGAAAAATGAGATGGAAGATTGGTAAATTGATATATTTCAAAGGCTTATGATAATGTATATCATGAGCAAGCAAGAAAAGTTATGGAATGTTGCTATGTCAAACATTAAGACAATTAAGACCTTGAGCAAAGTTTATTTTACTACTTCCTCTTGCTGTAATTGTGGTCTCATCATGTAAAACAGGATTTCTCATTCTAAAATATGAGGTTTTTACTTTAGTTATGTGAGTAGAACTATATATTTATTATAAGAAATAGTAGAACCAGCAAGATAACACAGAAAGAAGAAGCCCCCATATACACCACATGTTGTAAGTGCATTATGTTGAACCTAGGCGTATATAGTGCATATGCTCCTATATGCTTAGTTGTCTTAGTTGTCCTCCCATATAGAAATATGTGCAATATAATGCATTGCAAGCAATGCAGACTACATTGGAAAACTCATTGAACTCAAGCAGTTGAGTGTGGTGTGAGTCCTGCACCCCTGCCCAGTGACAGAAAAGCTCATATCAGTGTCAAATGTATTGACACTGATTGCAGTGTCGGATAAGGGAGAGGTGTTATAATCACGGACATCGGGCATGCACTGATTGACATCATTGTCAGGAGGGAGGGTATCCATTGTTTTCTATCTCTCTCTCTGCTCCACATCTCACTTTAGTAGTATAATATTAACCTTATTTCACTTTGTTTTAATAGTTTGAGTGTCATATTCGATCTCATCCCACTCAGAAAAATAAGGTCTATTTATAGTATGTACAAAGGCTGGTTTCATCATTTTTCTCAATCTTCTAAATCAGGTAAAGGTCATCCACAAAAATCTTGTCCAAAATCATTTTTTGTTCTGCTCTAAAAGGACAACAATTCTTCCTCCCCATCCAGCATTTTAGCAGTTTGGCGTAGCTATTGGCACAAGAAGTGCCCAAATAATCATAGTCCAAAAGAAAATGTTTTACTATCTTCAGAATGAAATGATTCACATCAACCATGGGCCTAAGATAATGTTCTAGAACATGGGGCTTATTCATGGACTTACCTTAGGTAGGTATGTATCGCTTATATGGTGGTAGCGATTACTACCTTACAGGACAATAGGGATTAAGAGTCCAAGTGATGTGCTTAATCAATCAATCAACATATCCATATACTTGAAGACTTTATTGCTAACTTCGTCATTTATGTTAACTTTCTCAACAACTCATGCATACTCTCAGCTTCTACTTCATAAAGTAAAAGTAATCTACACGGTCCCTTCACAACAGGACCACCCTTATCAGCTGGTCTAATGATAATGGATTCATCCTTTAAGTCAAGTTTATATCACTATTGCAAGTGTGGGTATAAAACTTAGTCCCTTATTGATAACTTGTTCTTCATGTGTACTTAGTGTTCTTTTGAACCACTAGCATGTGTACTTATAGGCCTGTCATTATTTTTTTTCCTTCACCAGGTTCATTACTTTTCAACCATTCTCTCAGCACAACAATACAGTTCAGAGAGCCAGACTTGGCATTGATTTATGTATTTCAACATGTACAATGTTAACACAATGTTAGCTGTGGTCCTTTCATTCACATTATTCACATATATTTCACATGCACATTGCTCCCATCATCATTCTCATTAATTAATACAAATTAAGTAGCCATTATTATTATATTCTCATTCATAGTGTTCAAACCAACAGGGTGGTCCTGTTGTAGTGATGGACTGTGGGCGATGAGAAGTTCTATGAGAAAGTTACAATGGATGAGTTAGTACAAAGTCTCTTTCAAGTATATGATATGTTGGATGACTGATTTAGGTTACAATATCATTTAGAGTATTTAAAGTTCTGAATAGTTTAATATCCCAATACAAGGATACAAGCAGACTTTTTTGAACACTTTGAACACTTCAGTTCATTGTTATAGAAACACCAACACCCTACACAGGCACAGTAGGCACAGTACTAAAAGTATTTTTGACAATGTTGTAAAAGGCCAGATGAGAGAGCTTCTAGACTCAATCCTACACATGAAGGTTTATGAGATCGAATATGACACTCAAACTATTAAAACAAGTGAAATATTGCTCAGATTCTCTATATTGAGACAGAACAACTAAGGAAAAGGAACGATTAGAGAGTACATGTACCATACGCTCTCACAAAAACATAATACTACACTGAAACATAATATGTATGGGGGGGGTTTTCATTTTTCTTTCTGTGTTATACACAGGACAATTCCTAATAATGTCAGGGGGGGACATTGATAATTATCCCAGTCCAAACATTAATAAGCATTCATTATTATTTCATCAAATTATTTTATATCTCATTTTATTATTGTCTTGTCTATTTGAATATATATAATGTATTCAAATATATGCATTTTAGGGATCTAAGAGATATATGGTAGTATAGTTTTTTTTTTTTTTTTATATTAGTGATTTATTGGGAATGTTTTATTTTTAAACGCTTCTGGAATTGAATTAGTGTGGTGTGTTTTTTTGACCCATCAGTAGTGATTTCTATTATATAAAGGAACTTTTTTTATTTATATGGAGGTATAATAGTGAGGAAGCCTACGGGAAGCGCTTACTTTATGTGCAATAAAGAAGTTTTCTATATATTTATTATGTTTTTTAAACCTGAGTTTCTCTTTACTGTATGCTAAGCAGCTGTCCAATTACTTCTTGATTCTGTTTCATCCCTTGGCAAATTTTGGTGATGTCATAAGTGGGACAGACTGTACAGTTCAATGCCTCAATGTACTGAACAGAAGAGAGCCTTGCTTTGCCAGGAACATGTACTGATATCAAATCTCATTACCTATTCTAGCCCAAACTTATTTGAGTGCTTGGCGGGTGGGACAGCTAAATCTGAGTCATGTTTTGGGGGTGCAGCAGCTTGACCCATAATTTGATCTGATATTGTTGCAGGGAGCTAGGCCCGGTACACAGGTGGAACTGTATTGCCATAAGCTGCTCAGTACAAGGACTCCACCTGTTGCAGGCCATCATACCTACATTTTCTTAATACAATGTAAAGGATATGCTTGCGGGCCCACTAGTCCACCAGGGAATTAAATCTAATTTTGAAACCCAAACTATTCAAGCTACCCCCACAGGCAGACCTCCCTATTTTGGAGGAATCTTCTGAGGGATGTTCCCATTTTCAAGCTTGATTTACCCCTGAACAAGATGTACCTTATTTTTGAAGCATGTCTTTATTTTCAGGCTTGATTTATTCATTCTCACAATTTTTTTGACTCCCCCCTCATCCCATGTGTTTTTTGAAGCTGTCTGGTACACTGGAAATGGAGGTAATTGAATAATCATGTAATAACTGGTATAGTTCTACTGTTCTAACCCCAAAACCAGATGGCAATGGGTATGCTGTGAGGTCTCTAGTCAGCTCCAGCAATAGGCACCAATATATTTTGGTATTGTTAGATTATTATACTAGATTTTGTAAGTCTATAGCCCAAACCATGCAGGAGTTAGAACAGTTCTCTTGTGCTTGTCCCAATCCCAGGTGGTTCTGTTTGTAATGTTTCTGGAGTCTTAATAGTATCTTAGTAGTACCTCCAGCTTTAACAGACCCCCTCTGTCTGGTAGGTGAGCTGGCAGAGTGGCTAGAGAGGCTAGGTTTTTAATAACTCTGGGTTGTATGAAAGGATACTGGCAAATTGCAGTAGTCAATGAGGATGAAGAGAAGCTTGCCTTCTTAACAGCAGACAATCTATTTTAGTAAAGCATCTTCCTCACTGGCATCCATGGAAACCCAGCTGCATTCCAAAATGGCCTGTATACTGAGGCATCAGCTTCCCTACGATGTGATTATGTTGTCACTCACTTAGAGGACTGGAAATCACATGCTCCTAAAGTCCAGGCCATGTTAGATTCTCTAAGGCAAGATGGGCTCACCATTAATGCTACTACGCCCAACAATAGGGATGATCGTGGCACTATATCTCAGTTATGTAACTAGAAGGGAGAAGATGATGAATTACCACATTGATGGTAGTCCACTGAACACAGAAGGCGTTATAAGAGATCTGGGAACACAGGCTGACAGCAACCTCTCTTTTGACCATCACATTGCCACTGTTGTCAGAAAGTCCTTCTATGTGGCACCTCTCATTACTAAGGGTTTTGCATCCAGGAAGAAAGAGATCACTGTCTCCCTCTACTCTTCCCTCATTAGGCCAATCATCAAGTACAATACCCCATTTGGCATGTACTTCACTAGACACCTGCAACAACTGGAGAGGCCACAAAATACCTCACAAGGAGGATCCTAGGCCTTAAACACTTGTCCTATATGGACAGACTCAAAATGTTCCAACTATTCTTTGTCTCATATCGCCTACTTAGAGGTAATCTCTGCTTGACTTACAAAACCATGTCTGACCCAGCTCTGTTAGAAATGTTACATGCAAAGAAATCTCAATCTTTCTGCACCATATGCTCCAGAGACCTCTACCTCATTAACACAATCAACAGAACATGTTGGAGGGACAGGTTCATAACCCCGAGACTGCCCATGTTATGGAATAGACTTCCCATACATGTCAAACAGAGCACCTCACTGGCCCTCTTCAAGAGAAATCTTGATGAGTGGATGGGAAATAGAAAATTCACCCCGGGGACCACTCCATTGGCTCTACTCGACAGAGGCACTGGGAACTAAGTTTGGGTGGGTAATCCTATGTGGTAGACTTGTAAAGGCTCTAGGACCATTAGCCTAGTACACACCTATGAGCCTATGAACCTATAAAATGAAACCCTGATGGAAAAAGGAAAGGCTATTAAACAGAGGCCAGTTTGAAAAACAGAGACAAGTAGGGGCCCTTTTAGGATTTTCAAATGATTACAGAAAGTGTATTTTACCATCTGCATCTACAGAATGTCTCTTACAAACCTTATTAATGAAAAACTGCTTGAACAGGTTGGATGTACATCGGAGGCTGAGGATGCCTTCAAAAACTTAAACAAAGTTCATGCTCTGAGCAGTTCAAATGTCCTGTGACTTCTTAAGCTATTCATCATCTAAACAGATACTTCCAAAGTGGGGGCAAGAGCAGTCGTGATCCACAGAATGGAGAAAGAGGAGTTCATGATTTGCAATTTAAGCACAAAGTTAAGGCAACAATGAGATATTCCACAAAAGAAGAAGGCCTGCTTGGCTATTTAATAAGCCTTACAGTCCTTATGTTATTATTTACTAGGTAGAGAATTCATCCTAGATACAGATCTGTCTGCCTCCCTGTAGTGGCTATACCAACAAAAATAAGCTAACATTAGGCTAAACTGATGGGACCTGGCATTGCAACCATACCAAGTCCACATAGAGCACTGTTCTGGTGTTCACCATTGCAAGGCAGATTGTCTGTTGAGGGTCCACAGACCTTGTAAGGGGCTTGACACCAGTGGGTTCAAGCTGAGGGTGTCCTCTGTAACATAGCATAATGACTTTTTCAATACAAAGTCTGGTAAAGAAAGGAGAAAAGCATAAAGTTAATCTTTTAATAAAAAGAAAAGATATATGAATAAGTGGATGTGATATTTTGGTGTGGAAATAGCATATTCATATAACAGAAACTGCATGTTAGTGGAAGAATCATTTCTGGTCCCTTTAACAAGAACTACCCACAAGCAAGATTGCTAGTTTCACCTTCAAGTCTGCACCATTTAAGACCAGGCTGAGAACACTATGGCAGAAGTCATTGGAGAAATGGTCCAGAGGAGTCTGGTGTCTACCCGAGGAAGGGATAAACAAACTAAGGACAGAGCATTTGGCAAGGACAGACTGTAAAAAACAGTTGAAATCATGGTAGTAAAGACACTAATTTATCTTAAGCAAACACTAGTTTGTAAAATATTTCCTGTTATTGCTTATCTATATGTAGAAGTGCTTTTTGAGCTGCCAGCACTTGTGATTATTTTGTCTTTTGACACATGAACTGAGTAGATTTGTTCCACACAGGAAAGGTTAAATGGTGCTTTACTTACACCTGTTTCATAGGATTAAAGGACAGTATCAGGTTAATAACCTTAAGGGACCTTATTACCCCTAGCAATGCTTCCCAGAAATATTAGATAAGTATTAATTCCTTAAGTTATGCAGGGGGTATATAAGCATGGACATGAGTGTTGAGTATTTACAACCTTCCCCTCTCTAACAGAGACATAGGTGCCAGACCAGGGGACACTTTGCAATTCTGCAACCACTGATCCAAGTTTTGCTTGAATAAGTGCAGGGAAGAATTTTGCTTCACATGGATGTGCAACCTTTTCCAGAAAAGAGACAATCTCTGAGACACATGCCTGTACCTCCAGCATTTCCTATTTATATTGCAGGCTAGGTTTAGGTCCCTAGATCAGATGTTTCTGGTGCTATTTGTTTAGGAGAGGTGCAACACCTCTGTTAAGACTAGATCAGAGAATGTCACCTCTCAGCAGCCTGTAGGAAATGAAGCATAAGGATGATGCTTTGAGGCAGTCCAAGTAGGACTTGTTTTCTACACCATGTATTTTTTGTGAGGAATCTCTGTGGTCACACTGGTTGTCGCACATGCCTGATCAGGTACATGCCAAAGGGTGCATTGTACTTGAAGAATGGTCTTATGAGTGTAGATTACAATGCAACAATAACATCCTCAGGTCTGGATGCTGTATCTTTGCTTACAGGTTGTGTAACATGGAATGATTTTCTTATTACTGTTGACACACAAATGTCATAGGTCAAGTTACTATCTGCAGGTGTCTTCATATGCCTGACCACTGCATCTATGCTTAATGGTGTATTACTGATGTAGTAATCTGTGGGGGTAGACATCTTATGAAAGGATACTGTTAAGCATTGAGTTTAAGACTGATTCCAGCACCAGTTATTTTCTGTGTCAAGCCTTCTTGTTGGACGCTTGTGTCTTGGAAAGATTCAAAGACTTCACCTAATTTACAAATATCTGTGAATTTGGTCAGCCAGAGGCCTTTGACATTAGCACTGACTTCAGAGAAATAGACATCAAATAGTAACAGCTCCAGCAATGAGCTCTGGCTGACTCCACTAGTGACTGGGCTTTTTACGGCGGTAGATTCACGTATCCTAACTTCTTGGGTGCTATCTGTGAGTCAGTTGGCTACCCAATGGGTGACATAGGTATTTATACCTAATTCAGTGAGCTTGTCCACAATGCCCGAGTTGGGAATTGTGTTGAATGTTTTGGCCAGATCAAAGTAAGCAGTATGCAGTCTTTTGCCCTGTGTAGTTGTGACCTTCCCTTAATGAAACCAAACTGAGTTGGATCCAGCACTTGAAGGTTTCCTATGTTGTTATTTCTCACATCCATGATAATTCTTTACATAGCCTTACATATTAGACTAGTCAGGCTCATGGGTCAGTAATTTCTTGGGTCTATGGAAGAACCACCCCTTTGCAGTAGGACAACAGTTGCAGTCCTCTGTTCACTTGACGTGAATCCAGTTTGGAGGCTATGACTGAATAGTGCTTCTCGATGCCCTAAGATGTCATCTTTAATACTATTAAGGTGACATTTTGGGATATTATCAAGTCCCATCAGTGCAGTGATTTTTACCTTGGAGAGTTCACTAAGGGCTTATTCCCTGTTGATAGTTGGGGAATCTATGGTTATGGGTATTTCTAGAGAGGTGTCTGGGGGAGAAAGTGTGGTAAAATTGGAGCTGAATTTATTGGCCAGTAGGTTTGCTATGTCCTAAGGCTGAGTAGATATGGTTTCATTTTCAATTAGTTTAGCACATTGTTGTGTATTGCCTTTAAAGTTTCGGATATAACTGAAGAACACATCTTGGTTGTCCTTAGCCTGGGAGGCTACTTTTACCATAAATTTAGGTCTGAGTGACCTAATTAAATACCTGAGTTATTTATTTAGTTTGATGATGGAGTTTTTATCTTGCTGGGCATTGCACTTCCAATTTTTGGCTAGGATTTTCTTCCTTTTGTTATATAATCTGTTGATGCTGTGATTCCAACATGTCTTGTTTTTTTTTTTTTTTTAGTTTGTTATGAATTTATTTTGGGTAGCTACTGGAGCTTCTCTACAGCTGTATACATGGCTGTAGGGGGTTCTTTTGAAAGACTCAGTGTAGGCAGCTTTGTTTCCTGGATTATGGGGGTAGGGACTTAGAACTTTGCCAGTGTATAACTTAGAAGTTTGTTTTGGAATAATTTCTAAAATCTCCAGGGTTACCTGGTGAACAAGGTTTTATTTTTATTTCAAAGGAAACGTTTTTATGGTCTGACTTGACTTGTGGGGACATTAGAGGAGGTATATCATTCCCCATGCTGGTGAGGACTAGGTCTAGGATATTAGTGCTTCTAGTGGGCATGTGGACTATCTTGTCCATGAAATTTGCATTTACAAAGTCCAGGAATCTCTGAGCTAACATGTTAAGGGTCATATATGATTCCTTGTTTATAGTAGTGTAGTTAAGGTCAGCCATAAATATGGTGTTGGGTGGAATGGGGAGTGGTTCTAATATATCTCAGCACATGATATAGGTTTCTTGGGTCTAGAGTGGGAGCTATAGTTAGGAACTTTACCTACAGAGCTTACCACCTCCATTAAATTATTCAGCTAATCTCTGTGGGACTTTATGGGTGCTCCTCCCACTCTTACCATTCCTCCTAATTCTTACCTGTCTCCAGAAATGTAGCTGCCTCCTTAGGAGGAGAGGTATGCAATGAGTCTGCCACCAATGATTCTGTTAAAAAATCTTCCTATTCTTTCACAGAAATCTAGAAAAAATAAATACATTTCAGACCACCATGTACCTGACCTTTCAAATAAAAGTGCCTAGTTCCTTCATGACGATTTGCATATCTTTGCTATGATACATTATGCTGTTAGAGCAGAAGATGATGTGCTGTTTCCTGAGATTTAAAAAAACACTTACTTTGCACAGCCTGACCTATTATTTCCTTTCTTATAGTTGTTATGAAATGCAATGTTTTTGAGCACAATGGCACAATGCATGGATCATGGCATAGTCCAGTCCCATACTTTTGTAGTACAAGTTTTAGCTAGCATTACAAATCAGAGGCAACATATTTAAGCACTGCATAAATCTCAGCAACTTTACTATTCCTAAATATAGTCTCATCGCCTTTGTGTAGTTCATTTATCACAACCTCCTGCTATTTTTGCCAGGAAAGTTAATCTAAATGCTTGTTTAGTAATGACTACCTGAGTTATGTGAATACACCTTTTGTTTGGCCGTGTTAATAACAGTGAGGAAAACATTTCACAAGTGTTTCCGATTAACCTTTCAGCAGACTGTGAGGCAGAATAGACTGTTTTCTTCATATTGGCAGATGGAGTAGACTGTAGACCAGATTGCAGTATTGGCTTATCTCTGCTTGGTGTTTAAAAAGTAACAATTGCAGGAATTTTGTTGGTGCAAGACCAAATAAACATTTCACAGATGCCCAGGATACCTTTGAAATGAGAAGCGATGGGCTTTACCCCTGTTTGCTCCTACCTTAACATGAGTCTAAAAATAAGCACAGTTATGGGAGGGTCATTCTATTAGCAGCAGAACAGCTGAGACCAAAAGGAATTGGCTTATTGCAATTATAGAGAAAAAATGCTACTGATGTGTTGATATCTGAGAAAGTACTGTCAATACATTACGGTTCGACCTTGATATAAGAATATCTAATTGATAAGCATGTGCAAAGAATGTGGTGTATTTAGTCCACTAGTATGTGTTACGTACCCAGTGATCTCAAACAGGAGTGCATAACTTGGGTCAGGGAGATGTAATTTGTGGCTACCCTGCCATTTTGGCAAGTTCAGATAATACTTGAATTTTGATGCAGTTTGCTATGCAGGACATGAAGTGATTGACAGCTCTGTTGATATGTAGAATTAATACATTCTGGCTACCAAGCAGCTATAACAACTTAAACAATTTAATTTTTATTTTCACTACATCTCATACCATTACAGCCTCCCAAAACATTGCAGATATGGTTGCCCAGCCAAAGGAAAGACTGAAGCAATTTCTTATAGCAGAATATTACTTTTGGTCTTTCTATACCAAAAGTCCAAGTAGTCTCTCCATTGTGGAATGTGCCATATTTGTTTCCTTTAAGGGTGAAGTTTGAATCTGAGATCATCATACTGCAGTGATGGGCCTTCCTGTTTTAATCCCACTCACTAGCTATCCCTCCTTAATGTGCAATTAGCAGAGTATAGAAAGCGCATTCCTAATGCCATGCATGTGCCCTATCACTAATGTCTGGTTACACTCCCACCAACTGTCAAAGCTGGCTATGATTCCCTTGACCTCTAGTGGGGGTGCAAGGCTGTGACAAAGCAGCATCACCATAAAAGGATTGCTCAAATTCCAAGTTCCCTTATGGCTGACCTTTAATTACATTTCTGCTAATTAAACATGGTTCACGAGTGCTGCAGAAAAAAAAATTCTCTAAAATTTGAGTTGTTTATTTTTCTTTATGTTTGATGATAGAAAAGGCCTTCTGGACAAGCCCATTTTCAAAGGAAGCCCAGAAAGCAGATGTCCACAATCTATGTGGTATAGAACTGCATGACATTTTGCACATATATTGAAGTAAAAAAAATATTTAAAAGGAATATATATACTGGGAGATAATCCACTAATCCTGATGGCAAATAAGATGATATAATTACCCAACAGTATGACATATAGATGTGAACAGAAGTACAGTAGTCCATTATAACTATTAGACAAAACTTTTCTTAAGCCGAGATAATGTAAACATACCTAACACAAGCAATTACTGTAAACAAGAAAGCCAGGGAATAGAAGACTGACATTTCATAATTACAACAATTTGTGGTATCAGCATTTGCAAGTATAAATTATGTGAGCATTTTTGCTTTAAAAGAAACTCATAAATCTAATCAGCATAAACTTAGCAAAGTCACACGGCATTAGCAAAGGATGCAGACATGTCTATTACATGACAGAACATATTTCAGCAACTTAAAAAGTATCATTTCTTTTTTAAATAGCATACAAAATACTGCAAGTGGATGTGTATGCAACAGAGGCTTGTCGCAGATCACAGATATAACTCAACACAATTATGATGAGGAAGAAAGACAGTGGTCATGGGGTGTGTCTACCTTTAGACTCTTGTCCTACTGACAGCCTTGCTAAGCTTAACTCTATGGATAATGCAGAATATCAGACATGAGGTAACACTACTGAAGACCAATGTAGTGACTTTTCTATCTTATAGGGTTTAGAAAAATAAAAATATTCAAGTAGCAAAAGGTTTTCATGAGGTGCATATCCTTGCCAGCAAGGAGTGAGCCAACCAATGAGATGCACAGCATAATGCATGGCTTGGCAACCAATTGGCATGACCATGTATCTGCAGCCAGTATCTTCTCTTGCATCATTCAGCATGCATTGTCTACTTATGTGGACCTGGGAAGCCAAACCTGCAGCAACTCCATCTTGCCTTATCATGTATAGGTGAAATAATGACACATACCTTGAGGGCTTACTGAATGCAGGTGTAAGTGAAAACTCAACAGCTTTAAGTGATGCTCTTGTTATAATGACCAGGCACTTTTCTACTTCCATGGATTCTTCTTATCTGTCTTGAACAACGTCTTGTAAAAAAGTAAGAGTTTATGGGTACTTCAAAGCTTTGCTCTTCACCAAATCTGACTGATTGACACTAAGTAATATGATTTCCCTTATCATGGCCCTCTTCAGAGAGATGCTCTACCTGTTTTATCTGATCTCCTCATTCGGTACACATTCTCTCCTTCCTTGGATTTTATATTTTATGACTCAACATTGCTTGTGTCTTCTAATCTGATTGCCCCAGGACATACCTGAAAATGGTCCAGTGTATCATTCCATTAACATATGGCAAAAAACCCACATTGTGGAATCTGTTGTCTAGACCAGCCAAATAACTGACTTCCGGATACAGCTTCAAAGCTTCTTTAAGAATTCACATCCAATCCACAAAAGGCATTCAGATTTTCACTTGGTATGGTACTTAACCATGAGATCCATCTGTCCATCCATCCATCCATCCATCCATCCATCCATCCATCCATTCATCCATCCATCTTCGACCCGTTTTCACATTTTTGAGACCCAACATCTTCTGTTATGTAGTCTAGATATGGCATACCATTTGTGTGCCATCTAAGGCAGTATGTAATGACATATGTTCTTTATTTATTATCTGTATAACTACTTTTTGTTTATGTTTTAATGATATTAAAAAAATCATTCAACCAGTATTGTAGTTGCTCTTGGGGAAAGAATTCAACCCCATGTCTCCCCTGAAAATAGGCCATGGACTCAGTGGGACTATACTGTTAATAAATTTCAAATAAATGAATAAAATTAAGCAATATATTAACAATTTACTGTGATTGGCCATTACTACATTTCTAGCATAGTAGCTTGGGTCATGCTGCATGTCTCACAAGGAGCCACAGTGACAAAATGGTTTATGAACGTTCAGCTGAGCCATTTGATGGCTGCATCCACATTCTGTATATTTTACAACAATATAGTTCTAATTGCTGAAATGTAGTGACAGTGAAACTTCCAGACATCTCATTTTCTGGTACTTTATTCTGGAATACATTGATGTGATTTTGTAAGTTTTCAATATTGTTATTTGGTCACTAATGGACTATGACAAAGTTTCATATCCTCAAATACATAACTGCACAGCAAACAAACTAAGTATAACACAAAGAAATCCGGAAGACAGCAGACCGAGTGTATTACACAAAATATTTAATATAAAGTGCTTTTCGTTTGGCAAGATCAGCAAACTTCCTTAGATAAGATGTGTCATATGACTAAAATTAGCCAATTAGGCTGCATGACAACCTTCTAACACCACCCTTAGCAACCAACTAATTCTGAAACAACACTATACATATAAAAAACTCACTAAAGAAAAAAATTCCTAATTAAATAAATCAAACCAATATGTCCATTATTATAGACCGTGTAACTATAAATACATACAGATACTTATAAAGATTATACAGATATCTAATACATTATTATTTGTTAAAAAACCTAAATTACAAAGTAACTGAAAAATACATACTTTCATAAACCGAGCATACTACTGTAATCATACTACCACTAATTCACCTTAAACTTTTAAGCTTCAAAATCCATTTTATCAAACATAAATCATTAATCCCAGGTTAATTATAGGCATTAAGGTAAATTTGCCAATAAAACTCAAGTTCATTCAACTTAAGTGAAATTGGCCTTCTTGCTATATCCTGTGTTACTTGGTCGATCACTTTGAACTTAAATTTGTGGTCTTTAGCTGACATATTATGTTTAGCTAGCACATTGTCTATTTTAGTCAGAATGTTCCACAGTTGTACCCTCTGGAGCAAAAAAATCTGCCATGGCATACTCAATTGAATTTGAGTCAGTTATTATACCTAACATAGGAATATAAATCCCACTAAGTCTTTTCAATTTAACTTCATCAATCAAGGATTCAGTCAGCTCAACAGGATAAACCCGACCCAAGAACATACTTTCCAGTACTTCACACTCGGTCTCAAAGTCACTGTCCAATGAAACAATTCTAGCAGCCCTCACTAACTGGCCCTTAACTACTGATTGTTTCTGGTGGTAGAGATGGCAGCTAGAAAAATGAAGGAAAGAACTGGAATAAGTGCTTTTCCTATATACTTTAGCTAGATAACAAGTATTTACTCTGTCTTTCCTAAGATTAATATCCAAATAAGCTATTTATCCTTGCTAAAGCTAAATGTAAATTTAAAAAAAAATGGTGGTATTATTAAGATAGTCCACCAACTGGTTAGCATCTTCAAAACCACCCTTAAAAATGATAAAAATGCAATCTAGGTAGCGGGTATAGAACAGAATGGACTCCTGAATGTTAATTTTCTTAAAAATAAACTCTGCTTCCCAGTGTGCTATAATTAAGTTTGCTAAACTAGCTCCACAAGGGGACCCCATAGCAGCCCCTATTTTTTTGCAAATAATAGTCTTTGTCAAATAAAAAATAATTATTAGCCAATATAATTTCCAATAACTCGGCTACTAGGGAAATTTTTGAATGTGTCACTCCCTTCCTTTTCAACATACAACTAATCCACTCTATGCCTCCAAGTGTGGGATTGATGAATATAGGTCTTTTACATCAATCGTCAGGAAACTATGGTCAGCATTATATTCTAATTCACTAATTTTCTTCAAAAATGACCATGAATCCTTACACACTTGCCTTTCATCCACTAGATATTTTTTTTCAAAATTGAATCAACTATTTTTGCACAGGGGTATGTGACTGAATTGCATCCATCTACAAAGGGTCTTATTGGTAGATTATATAGCTCTTTATGGAAATTCAGGATGCCAAATAATAGTGGAATCTTTGGATATGGCATAGACATGTAGTTATACATTTCCACATCAATTTTAACATCTATAAAAAGATAAATCAGAAAGCTATTAATACGCTGATATGCTGTATTTACCTCACTACAGGAAGCAAGTTGGTAAGCTTCACCTCACAAAATCTCTTTCATACGAGACACATAGTTGCAATAATCCATTATAGTTAAACCTTCCCCCTTGTCAGGTTTACATACCCTAATGTTAAGGGATCTTAATAGGTTCAAGCCTTGCCAATCTGATTTACTAACATTGCACTAATATACATAATTATTAGAACTTTTAAACACATATGACGCAAATCAAGTTCACATAGCTGTTCAAAAACCTGCAATATTGGATGAATAGGTGGATTAAATGTGCTGGAAATCCAGAAAGGATTATCAACCACCCCATTATTATCACCCAATAACAATTTTAAATTCAATTTTCTAGTAAAACTTTTAATGTCCAAAATTGTTCTAGCGATATTAATATGTTGTGAGGGAACAAACGTATAGCCCTTGGCTAGAAGTTCAACTACCTCTGGGGCAACATCCACAGATGAATAATTAAACATCTTAAAGTCACCTGAATTATTCCTTATGATAACCAAATTCCTGGCTTGATTAGCATCTACCGCTTCCGTTTGTTGAACTTTCGATTGTTCCTCATGTTCTGAACATGATTCACTTGTTTGGGAATGGCCCCTAATTGATTGGTATTCCGAAAATTTTGGTGTTGTGGAGGGTGACTCACAGTCATTTGTGCTGCCACACCATTCAAGTTTTGTAACCTTTCACTTCTCCTAACTGGTGCTGTCTCGGTACATACATCCAGCTCCGATGCTATCTCATTCCTTGCAGGCTCAGTTCCCAATCTCTGGCTTTGATTGCCACCCTGTATTTGTCCCAATATAACTTGTTGGTTATTGGGGGATCAAGTTTGGGATATTGGTGGACTAGGACATGCTAAACCATTATCATATGCTGCACGATCAAGGAGTTTTTTTAATTTTAGTGGCTTTTAACTTCTCTAAGTATTGATCTATGCAGGTAAAAATTCGAGCATAGTCAAACTTATACTGTTAAAGTCAATTTCCATTTTAATAAGCATCCAACTCAGTAACTTCCTTTGAGATATTTTCATCCCATATACTGTAGTGCTTAATCATCAGCTCCAAAAGTTAAAATCCTTGCTTATCAAATAAATTAAGCAAGTCAGCATGAAAAGGTGAATTAGCTTCAAGACCCATTGGATACTGGTGTCTCCGTAACCCTTTAGGTACCAAGCACTGTTGTAAACATTCCCTAAAATATGAAAATTCTAATTGAAGCTTTTTCAGTTTGATTAATTTATGATCCAATGTTTTCAACATATCAGAAATGTTATAACTTCTATCCTGGTTAACTCCATTACCTCCAGCCGGTTGCCCCCATTGTTGAATCTGAGTGTCTTTGATAAAAGATATGCTTCTGTTCAACCATTCTGGTAAAACGGGGACTCCAATAAGCCCCGAGGTAAGGTTAGCTTGCTGTTCATTGGTAGTAGTACCTCATACCATTGGTAAAATACTGTCATTAACTTGAGGGTTGATGGCCGCATTAAAATCTGAACAGTCTAGTTGTGGCAAAAGTTGATACGAACCAGAAGGCTCTTGAGATGGAAGCCTGGTATTAGGCACAAGAAACGTGCTAAGTAAATCCCAATGTTGTTGATCAAGGGCTTCCAAACATGAAGTGAGTGTTTCAATATGCTTAGACAGGGTGTCTATGAAGACAGTAAGATCCCCAGCTTCAGTCCTGTGTTACTGTTGTGAAAACATACTCAGGCTATCCTGTTTTGCTCCGAAGGGTTACTGTTCATGGCCCATTCAAACATGTTCTTTTGTTGTCTGTACTAGATGTTTAGTTTATTAGCTGAATGAACATAAAATTACTGATATGACTGATGCTAACAGTTGTGTGATCCAAACATTTGTGCATTCATTCTGTTTTGGCATCTTCTGCTATGAATGATTTAGTTCCTGTGTGCTCTGTAACTCATACTTAGGTTCACAATTATGCTTATGAAATGTAGACAATAGAAGGTAAGTATTCTTAGCTGGTTTGCTTAGGATGGTAACAAATGGATCATGTTGCTTACATTTGTGCATTATGTAGGGCTGCTATGCTGATGAAATAGTCTTACCAGGACTGAAACGTCACCTGCTCCATTATGCGTTCTGTTCTGTCAGCCCTGTAAAACCCAGGTTCACTTTGGTGTGGGTTGGTTTTAACTGGATTTTTGAGAGTGGTAGGATATCTTGCTGATGCAATGAATTCAGTTTCTAGTTGTGGCATTTTGTTGTCAATACTTCTAGTATTAATACATGTCATTTTGGTGTCATTGTCATGAGTTTTGCTCTAGACGTTACTGAGCAGAAAGAGATGAATAGATTTCTGTATTAGCAGGCAGGGTACTGCTGATAGGTGACCCTGATCCAAGGTGTATCTGACATATGCTCATTAGTATAAGATGGAAGTGGAATGTTTAGGATTTAGTTTCCAGGTCTACTTGTAATAGATTACTGTTTTTCTTTTTACAGAAGGCTGGGTTCCAGTGGCACACAGGGTAGACTGTTCTTCATGCCTAGATAAAGACTGGTTCAGAGTTAGTATTGTTATCCCAGTAAGCTGCCCATAGCTAAATGTAGGTGGTAGCATTGCATTATAAAAGGGGTGCATGTTGCTGTAGGCAATGTCAAACAGCAGGAAGGCAGGAAGAAGAGAAACAAATCGCTTTTGACTGATACAGCTGAAAGTAGTGTGTGGTCATTTATTCCTGTAATAAAGTTTTAGAAAGGACTGGGGTGTGAGATGGACACAATCAGCAAGTAGTCTGAGTATCACAGTGCTTGAGATGGAGAAAGGGGAAAACCATGCAACAGTCAAATTGTTTTAAAAAAATAGTATGATTATGATCAAGTTTATAGAAAATTATAACTGCTTCTCACCCAATGTAAAAATCTTAATAATAACTAAATAAATAAATCTTTCTTTGCACGTTTCTGTATATATATATATATATATATATATATATATATATATATATATAAACCCTCCCTCATACCCTTCCTTACTTTTATATACCAAATCCACAGGTGCAGAACTGTGGAGTAAAGGGAAAGCTCAACAACAACAACAACAACAAAACAAAAGAGTCTGCCACTGTTAGTGCTATAGTAGAAAGCATATCAACAATGATTTTCTATGGAAAAAGCAGTCAGTGAGCTGCAACTTCTCCAGCTGAGACAGACAAGTTGCATCCTAATCCATTTCACACTTGACTTCATAGGGAAGCCTTTTGTAATGTCTAGGCTTCAGGCAGCTGGGCAAAAGTAGGAGTTCCTTGCATTCCATGTGGTTATAGACTTCGGTTATGGCTCTACTGTTTGAGGATATTTTGAGGACCAAAAGGGTGTGTCAGCACATGACACCTTGCAGATGTAATCAGTTACTTAACAAGAATACCACAAAGAGGCAGACCCTTCCCTCACTGTGCAAGCAAGTGTCATTTTGCTGCCATAATATTACTGTTTCTCTGGGCACAATGAGTATGTTCATTCATAACCTACAACTAGGCTCTAATTCCTACTCTCCGCCTAGATAATGTCACAGCAGAGTCTGGCATGCCTGTCATGTGCTACTGTGTGCTGACTCTGGACTGTATGTGACACTCAGTCATAACACATGCAGCAGACTTTATGCACTTGAGGAAGTTGATATGGGCTATATACAGACAACTTGCTGAGGTACACCTCTTGGGGATCAGTTGGTAACACATTATAAAGCTAGCACATAGGACCACCATGTACACTACAGTCTTACTCACCCAACATAATGGTACTCATGGATGGAGCACAAATGGACAGTGCTGTCCTGGGGTGTGTTATGAGATATATGCCCTCATCTAGCCTTCAAATGGCATGCCCATGCTTATGGATGATAGACATCTCTGTTACTGCATGTAGTAGCATTAACAATAACTTCTACTATTGTTGCAGTTAAAAAAAAAAAACAGAGTTTGCTACAAGGGCAGGTAGTGACATTTTATAATGATTACAGTCATGAGGTGCTGAAGATATCAGCCCACCACTACAGTCCTGCCCTACTGGAACTCTTGCCAGGCATCTGATGGACAACATAAAAGGTCAGATGTGGCAGTCTAAAAAAACACTCTTAAGCTTTGTGGATGAGGCCATAGGTATGTTTTCTGTTCTTGCTGTTATACTGCCATCAACTAACAATGGGAGAGAGAGAGAGAGAGAGAGAGAGACAGAAAATGAGATGAGGGCATCACATCTAGTGAAAATGCCCAGTACATTTGCCAAGTTGTTCATTCCTGATGACCACATGGCAAATCTTACTATGAGCTTTCCTTTCTGATCCCACAATGAAAATAACCACTAGGTTGTATTAGTGATACCAGTCTGCAGGACCATGCAGCAAATACATTCTGCATGACGAATGGGATTTTTGAAATGGTTCTTCACATTTTTGCTAATTGTTCATGAGAAATGGCACATTAAACAACAGTAAACCATGTGTTTTGGTTGTTATCATATGTCCTGATGCAATCATACAATGCAGTTATGTGTTTGGCCATTTTGGATGTCCTGCAAATTTAGGCAGAGGATGTGTATGTCACCCTATGGCCTAATGTCATCATATCCAAGTTTGAGCTAATGCTGCCATCTGTATACAAGGATAGTTTTTCCTGCATCAAAACACAGAGGAAGCTATTTACTCCTATTCACATGAATGTGGTAAGGTTATGATGCACCCAAAGTGCTGACTGACAGTAGGGGTGATCCATCAGGAGATTTAGTTTTTGACCTTATTTTTAAGCAAGTCATAGTGGAGGGATGGCACTGCAATGTACACACCATCCTGTAATATGTGCATGTTCATCCAAACACTATACTCTCCAAATTATTGGTTGAACAAGCCACCGTTAATGTCACACATGAGAGTCTCCCGACTGTCTAGTATACACCCTCATAAAAGATGCAGAAACAGAAGGGTTCATATTATAAGCATGAAAATTGAATTGCGCCAACACCTATTGAGTGACACGTAAACGGCGAAAGCCCAAAACATCGAATCTCAAACACGACAAAACCAACAAACAAATATTGTCACTAACTGTTGTATGCAGTGGGGCAAGCCCCCCTGCACCCCCCACACCCTCCTACTTAAATATACCAACTCAGAGATCGCACTCCATTGAAGCAAAAAGAAGAATTCCCTATGGCAGTATCTGTTCATACCTTCGATATTGTGATTATTTGCTCTTTCCATGTCACTCACTAGGTGTTCGTGCAATTCAGTTTTCGAACTTATAATATGAACCCGAAACAGAACATTTATTGTCTGCTTAGCAAAGATGAGTACGTTCATATTGGACCATGACCAAATGGAACATTAATCTGTAGTTTGCCCTCCTTGCTATTGCTGGCCTCCCCCTTGTTGCCTACCATATTTGTACTTGATTTATGTTTGGTTTACCTTGTCTTGCTGGTGTTCTTTGTTGTGTGGCTTATTGTACTTGTTGTTATTTTGCATACCACAAGCTGAATGACATGATGTCACTATCACTTGCCACTGCTGCTGCCTGGTATCATGATGTCACTGTCACTTGCTGTTGCTGCCTGCAGACTGTCATGACATCACCGTCACCTGCTGCTTCTGCTTGCTGACTGCCATGATGGCACTATCACCTGTTTTGATGCTGATGTCAAGATGTCATGGTCACCTGCTGTTGCTGTCTGCTGTTATGATGTCACTATCACCTGCTCCTGCTCTCTGCTGTCATGATGTTATTATCACCTGTAACTGCTGCTTTTGACTGCTGATTGTTATGCTGCCACTACCTACCCTTCTTGACTGCACCTAATGGCAACTTTGTGAGTGGATAGTGGTCCCCTATCATAGGATTATAAGATCATAGGAGGTTAGTCGTCTATTGGCCCTGAGGCAGATCAGGATAGTTAGTCTGATGGGTCTATAATTTCCTGGATCGGTGGATGCTCCACCTTTGTGTTAAGGGATGACAGTGGCTGTCTTCCACTCGGCTGGGACAAAGCTGGTATGTAGGCTTTGGTTGAATAGGGTGCTTAATGGTGCAGCAAGTTCATGCCTGAGTTCATGTAGGATGCAGCCTGGGATGTTACTGGGTCCCATGGAGGCTGTATTTTTTGCCTTTGAGAGGGCAGTGATGACCTATTCCCTAGAGATAGGAGGTGGGTGCAAGTACTGGGGGGACAGAGGGGAGAAGTTTTCGCTGAATCTGTCAGTCAGTAGATTGGCTATATTTACAGCATTTGTGTATGTGGTGTCCTTGACCACCAGCATTGAACAGATCTGGATGCTTCCTTTGAGATTTCAGACATATGTGAAGAAGGCCTTAGGATTGTCACTAGTAGAAGTGGCCAATTTGAACTCAAAGTTAGCTTTAGAGGATTTCACTAGTGCTCTTATTTGCTTGTTCAGGCTAAGGAGAGATTGCTTTCAATTGGGCAGCTGCTCCTTCTTGGTCCTGGACAGCAAATTTTTTTCCTTTTATTATATAGTTTATTTATTGCAGATGTCCACCAGACAGGTTTACACTTCCTTGCAGAGGATGATTTTGTCCTGTCAGGTATTCCTGATTACATGCATTTATATAAATGCTCATATAGTACTTTGGTGTAGATTTGGACATTGGTGCCAGTTCCTATAGAGGGAGAGGGGGCTGTGAAGCTGTTTATACCATCTCTCAGGAGGTTGTAATCAGCTTTAGAGAAGTTTTTTTGTTTGACCCTAGCTATAGAGTGGGGGAGGTCAGGGGATATAGTGACTTTGAAAGTGACTGCTTTATGGTTGGATCTTACCAGGGAGGATGATACCATAGGGGTGCTGCAGTTGTTAATCATGTTGGTTAATGCCAAGTCAAAGATATTATCACCTCTTGGGGGGGTATTGACTAGCTGTTTCAAGGCATTTCCATTGTTAAAATCGAGGAATAGATTTGAAGAGGTCCATATGGGTGGAGTGGACATCTTGAGTCAAAGTTGGGGCCTGTAGCTAGCTATCATTTGAATAGGGGTCTTGTCAATGGTTAACCGCACCTGGAGTGTCCCCTGTGCGTCATACTGTATGACCAGCCTGGAGGTGTGTGTGTGTCTTTAATATATATTGAAACTCCACCTCATTTGGCTTTGCTGCCCACATTTTGGGGTCTGAATGTATGATAGGATGAGTAACCAGGTAATTATGGGGTGCTCTTCGCAGCTTTGAACCAGGTTTCTGTGACTGCACAAATGTCAGCATCTTCCAGGGTTAAGAATGCTTGCATTGAGTGAAGTTTCATGTTTCATGCTGTCTGTACATCTTGGCTGTTAGGATAGTCTCTACTTACAACTGTGTTGATGGATTGCACTTCCAGTTCACAGAGTGTTCCTTGCTGCTATTTATACTTCCTGCTAGTGCTGTATATCTGCCTTCTTGTTGTCTGTCTCCGACTATGGATGGTGTTTCTTGTTACCATCTTAATTGTGGTCTGTCTGTGACTATGGGTGGTGTTTCTTGTTGTTACCATCTTACTTGCCTGTGACTATGGCTGGTGTTTCTTGTTACCATCTTACTTGTTGTCTGCCTGTGACTCTGGATGGTGTTTCTTGTTTCTACCATCTTACTTGCCTGTGACTACGGATGGTGTTTCTTGTTATCATCTTACTTGTTGTCTGTCTGTGACTATGGATGGTGTTTCTTCTTGTTACCATCTTACTTGTTGTATGCTTGTGACTATGGATGGTGTTTCTTGTTGCTACCATCTTATTCTTGTACATCCTGTAGTTTCTACAGCTTCATCTGTGTCTCTATCCTATACCTGTATATGACAGTATTAAATTGCTTAGTGTCTACATTCACATTTGTCTGTACCATTTGTTGTAGCTGTCTCTGTAATTTCTGTCTGTGGCCCTTTCTGTGAATATGTACTCTCACATATTTTATATGCCATAAAGTGAAATCATCATAGTGTCACAAAATGAAATCGGTGGAGTACTGCGAAGAAGATCAGCATGCCATTAATTTCAAATGTGCACACAGCACCTTATTTAAGGAGAAAGTCTCCAGGGGTGACAGAAGGCAGGGCAGATAGCAAGTTAACAGTGTGCAGCCTGCAGTTATGAATAACACATGAGGTGCTAGGGGAAAGGTTAGTCTGTTTAAAGTGCACAACAAACATAGCAACATTGCAGACAATGTGCCTCCGTTATATATGGCAAAGAAGGTATTCAGGAAAGTGAATTATTTTATATAAATGGTGCATTTAACTGCGGGGTGCTTTTATAAATATCATAGGTGATAATGAAAGATAATGTTGTCAAGTGTAACCTGAGAGTATTTCTAGAAGTAACTTACAGGAGCAAGTGATAACAGATGGAAGAGATATAGATAATTGTGAAAATTGTCAAAGAAAAATGATATATTTATTTATTTATTTATTTTCCATTTGTTGACCGGGCTAGTCTAACTGGATATGTCCATTTTCAGTAGAGGCCTGAGGAGAAAAGCTCCAAGACAATAAAAAGAAAAAAAATTATACAAATAGTCCACAAGAAAAGTGGAAATACAAAATAATTACATAGTCCACAAGAAAGTGGAACTACAAAGTAATTACATAAGTATACAATTGATTGGCAGGAATATTATAGCCAAAGCATTTTTTTTTGTTACTACCATATAGGAAAAATAAAACAAAAATTGTTCTTTTTTAGTTTATATATATATATATATATATATATATATATATATAAAAGAAAAAACAAAAAGATATTTAATGTACATAAAGATTCACACAGCACAGTAGGGAGGTACAAACTAAAAGAGAAAAAAATGTTTAATCACATCAAATATAGAAGGTAGAGAAGTCTCAGCAAAAATAATTCAGTTAGGGAGTCAAAATATAAAAAAGGAGAAAAAGTATCAGTCAGGCTTGGAGCAGGGGCAAAGCCATTGGGTTTTAATGAAGTTTTTCAATTGTTTCTTGAAAAGGTTGGTGGAAGTAAGGGATGTTATTTCAGTTGGAAGTTTGTTCCAAGTATTGCCAACTGCATTTGAGAATAGGCAGTCCCCGGATTTGTTAATGGATTTAATGGTGGCAACCTGTAGCTTTTTAGCAGATCTTAGGGTAGGAAGGTTTTTATAAGAATTTAATAGGCTATATAGTATGGGAGTATTTGTAGGATGATGTAAAATCTTGTGAATAAAAATGAGTTGCTGGTAAACTAGGTGGTTTTGTACTTCCAGCCATCCTAGAAGTTTAAGATTAAGGCAGTGGTGAGTACAGAAAGGGGCACCGGTGGCAAATTTGGCTATGTTGTTGTAGGCGGTTGCTAGTTTAATTAGGTTGCTTTTGGATAGATTCGTATAGACGGGAGGCATAGAGTAGGGTGGAAATGAGGTGGGTTTGGCCAATAGAGATCTTTGCTGACTCTGTAAGAAATGGTCTGATTCTATAGAGGAATCCAAGTTTTCTATTTACTGATTTAATAGTTGAGTTAATGTGTGTGTCAAAGTTGAGATGGTTGTCTATTATTACACAGAGGAGTTTGGTGGTGGTTTCGGGGGCTATTTCTGTGCCATTGTTTGATTTCACTATGAAATTGATAGAGGGGGACTTCTGTGTGGGAGTAAATAGTAGTAATTTAGTTTTTTTCGGGTTCAGGAGGAGTCATCTTTGATGGAATCAGTTTTCAACTAAAGTAAAGACTGTTTGCCTGTTAGTATGTAATTTTGCAGGGGAGGCTGCGGCACATATCAGAGTCAAATCATCGGCATATTGTATGCATGTAGTTTGGGGAAGGGAGGTTTTTAGATCATTAATGAAAATTGTGAAAAGGAGAGGTCCAAGAATGGATCCTTGAGGGACACCAAGGGTGATAGGAAGCTGAGAAGATAGATTGTTTTCCCACAGGACAGCTTGTTTTCTGTTTACAAGGTAGGATTGGAACCATTTTACTAGTTGAGTATCAAGAGAGACTGATTCAAGTATACCTATCAATAGTTGGTGGTTATCCATATCAAAGGCCTTTGAGAGGTCTATGAAGAGTGCAATAGATAGAGGGTTAGTATTCCTGTTTTTATTAATGCAGTCTGTAAAGGATAGAAGAGCTGCTGTAGTACTATGGTGTGGCCTGAAACTGTGTTGGCAGTCAACTAGTAGGTTGTTTTGTAGGAGGTACTGAAGTAATTGCCGGTGGATACATCTCTCCATAATTTTTGCAAGAGGAGAGAGAAGGGCTATTGGGCGGAAGTTTGATAATTCATTTGAGGTACCTCCCTTATGCAGAGGGATGACATAGGAGACTTTCCAGATGGATGGGACATAAGATTCAGAGATAGTTCTGTTTATTAGGATAGAAATAGGGTAGGCAAGTACACCAGCTGCAATTTGCAGGTATTCAGCTGGGAGAAGGTCAGCTGATGGTGTACATGGTTTAAGTTTAAGAAGCAAGGAGTGTATTAAAGATGTTGGAACAGGCTGAAGGATAAAAGACTGGGGCAAGTTGGTTAGTGAGGGAAATTTAGTGGTGGTAATAGGTGGTAAATTAGTTGCTAGTGATTGGACTGTTTCAGAGAAAAATTTGTTAAAGGTTTCGGCAATTTGGTTGGGAGAGGTTTGAGTTAGGTTAGAGGGGGTAGGTGTTTTGGACTGTCCTGGGTGGAGTAATTTGTTGATACCTGACCAGAACATTTGAGGATTGTTTTGTTGGTTCTGTTGGATTTTGAGGTAGTAGTTTTTTTGGTCAAGGATTATGGATTTTTTAGTGGTATTACGAATAGTGATCAGCTGGGCTTTTAGTTTTTCTCCATTTGGACCAGAGTTTGTTTCTTAATCAAATGTTTAGCCTTGTGTCCTTAGACAGGGAGCTGGTCTCTTTTTTGTTCTAACAGTACAAGTGGGTGCATGGTGATCAAGGATCTGCAAAAATGTTTTGTTAAAGTACCAAACGGCTTCGTCAAGAGGTAGGTATTTTAGGGGAGACCAATTGTAAGCTTTGAGCTTAGCTTGAAAATGACTTGGGTTGAGATATTTTTTGTTTCTGGTAGTTCTAAAAGCTATTTGATTATGAATGTGAGTCTTTTGCCTAGCGATGTAAGTAAGAGAATGGTCACTAATATTGTCAGGGAGTATACCTGTTTGATAAGTATGGGGGTCATTATTTACTAGTATCCAATCTAAGGTGGTTTGTTTCTTGCTAGGCCTGTGGGTTCTGGTAGGGAAGGTAATGGTTTGGTGGAAACCCAAGAGGTTTATATGTGTAGTTGGAGTGGCAGACGTACAGCTATTCCAATCAATATTAAAGTCACCGAGGAGTATGGTTTCTTGTGGTAGGGACATGGACAGCTAAGGGTATTTTCAAGAGTACTGATATTGTTCCCTAGGGGGATGTATGAGCAGATAATGTATATTGACTTCTTAGTATTAATTTGGAGCTTAGAGGTTAAAATTTCTGCGTAGTTAGGTGGTGGAGGATGTAAATCTAATGATGTGACCTTCAGTTCAGATTTGAACAGTATTGCTACTCCACCTCCCTTTTTATTTAGACGGTCTAGTCTGAGAATGTTATAACCTGGAGGGACAATGCCATTGACTTTAGTTGTAGGTTTAAGCCACATTTCAGTAAAGCATAAGATGTCAAAGGAATAGATGTCTAATAGGGCATGTAGCTGGGTAATTCTGTTATTAACACTTCTTATATTGAGGTGACCTATAAGTAGAGAGTTAAGGCTTTTTGGGACATTTAGGGGAGTGGTAGTAGGGGCTCAAAGAGTATTAGGGGTGGTGAAGTCAGGACCAGGGTTTAGGTGGATGTCACCATGTAGTAGTAAGCAGTTTTGAGGGTGACATATTAGTTTGAACATTTTACAGAGAGAAAGGTGTCCTTTTTTCATTTGGAGATATTTAATATGGGTTAGTCTATGAAAGTGTGGTAGAATGAAGGATGAACAGGATGTTATGTTACAGTGTGTTAGGGAGGTGATAGGAGAGAGAGGGCTTGTTTGCCTTGGGAGGTGAAAAAATGTAGCAAAAGTTAGGGATTCATAGGAAGTTAGGCAATGAGATATAAGTAATGAGGTGAGCCCAATGGATAAGAAAATAATGTTAAGGTGTGTAGGCCTACAATGGTTATACATAGTTAGAGGTGTAGGGTGGTGGAGGTTAGGCTAATTGGAAGAAAAATTGAAGACTAGTTGTGATGTGTGGAGTGTTTGAGGGACAAAGTGGGTGTGGAAAGGTAAGGCTAACCAAAAAAGGAGCCAAAATTTGTTAATTGATATAGAGTTGTGAAGAGAGGTAATTGGTAGATTAGGGTTGAGGGTATGGCTAGGGAAGTATAAGGTCAGGTGCACTGGGATGGGTGGGATTTGGGGGTAGGGGAGCGGAGTGAGCCCGCAGGATGAATGGAGCGGGTAGAGACAAGCAAAGCGTTTGGCATAGAGAAAAAAAACAATCCGTCAGTGAAATGGTTAATTCTAGAGGGATAGATTAGTTTACTGGTCTGGATAGAGTCAAGAGATGCTGTAGTGGAGGCAGTAAGAGACAAACAGTTTACTATGGGGATCATAGTAGAAATGAGAGGGGAAAGGTCTGGGCAGAGGGAATAGCCTTATAGAGGTGGTAGGAAATGATATATTGAAAATCCTATACATCTGGAAAAGAAAAAACTGTATATAGGAGGATTACCTTAACTGGGATAGGGGAGACACAAAATTGCAGGCAATACAATAGAAATTGTACAGAGAGAGAGGCGACAGAGGGCAGAGAGGGTGATATGGCTGCTGGCTAACCTAGGTTTGGAAGTGTACCTAAGACTGCTAGAAAGCAGAAGTTACAATAAACGCATAGTAGCCAGGTTTGTAGGAAAAAATACATAATTTCTGACTTCCTTTCTTGGAAAGGTACAGAGATAAGAGGTAGTTAGATGAGGCAGTAGGAGATTATTACTGGGTTCCTTTACTTCAGGCAGTGAGATTTGCTTCCTAGTTCAGGATATACAAGGTTGAAGAGCTTGGAACTTTGGGATAGAGAGAAAGAGCTGTAGTGAAAAGAAAAATCATTCTTTAGAAAAACTCAAAAATGCAAAGAGTGTTAGTCATAAGCCAAAATACTATCAATGTACACACCTTAATGGAGTAAATACAGATATAATACTGTAGCAGGCAGGGGAGCTATTGGATCTAGTAACAAGGTCCGTAAATTACAGCAAGAATCCTAGAAAGACACTAGAAAAATACTATACACTGGGTTGTTGTAAACAGCAACAAAGTAAAACAGTTCTTGCTTACTAGCAATTGAGCAGATGAAAGCCACAAGTTAATGTAGTAAAACAGTAGTAAGGCTAGTCTCAGTATAATCAGGAAAAAAAATAATTGCAGTCAGGTAACTCTGGCCAGTACATAATATCATACAGAAAACAAACAGAATCATGCAGGCTTAAAATAAAACATTAACATATGTTTATATTAACATAAAACATATATATATATATATATATATATATATATATATATATATATATATATATATAAGCCAGTAATTAAGTCAGCTGTTGTTAAAGTCAACATCTGTTTAGTCTTCATAATTTGGTTAACTAAACAGATGGTCAACAGGTTGAGAAATCACTACATGACCAGGATTGGGGAATATGCCCTTTCCCTGGTACTGTACTATCTCCTAGATAGAACATGAAATACGCAGGGGGTGTCTGGACATAGTCCCAGAAAAAAACAATGCTTTAACCTTTTATGTTTTTCACTTGCTTGCTCAGATGTCCCTTACCAGCGAATGCATACTGACATGTTGATCGAACTTTTGTTGTCATCTTTAGCCATGTTGACATTTGGCTGTTTCATTCAATTTAAGTATTCCAATAAATATATATAGATATGCACACACACACACACACACACACACACACACACACACACACACACACACACACACACACACACACACACACACACACACACACACACACACACACACACACACACACACACACACACACACACATACACATGTATATGTTTATGCATGTTCATGTTTCTATCTTATCTTTCTTGCTCTATGTGTATATATATATATAAATGGGTCCACTTCTAAACCTCGAAAGCTCATAATCTCGAAATTCAAAACACTGAGTCCAAAATCTCAAAAGTTCAAAATACTGAAAACTCAAAATACTGAATCTCATAATATCAAAAAATCAGAGTACACCAACACTTACTATATTCCAGCACTACTACATACAGAAACATATTACTCTTCTCCAGCTATAAGCAGGGGGAAAGTCCCCATGTGGGGGGCTGCAGCCCACACACCACCTGCAACTTAAATATATCAACTCCGAGAAACTCCGAGATTGCACTCCACAGAAGAAAATGGCAAAATACCATTATGTGCTTCATGACTGCCTGATGTAACCTTAGTCATCTTCCCTTTGAATTTGTTATACTACAACATAACTCCTCTTAGTGTAGTAAATTTGGAGTAAACTAATATGCTTTGTCTTTTATTTGTTTCTCTATGTACTTCTGGTGGAGTATAGTAAGTGTGTTTTTCGATATTATGAGATTCAGTATTTTGAGTTTTCAGTATTTTGAACTTTTGAGATTTTTCAACTCAGGCCACGGTGGTGCAGTGGTTAACATTGTCTCCTCACAGCAACAGGTTCTCTGGTTCGATCCTCGGCTTGGGTGCCTTCTGTGTGGAGTCTGCATGTCCTCCCTGTGGTTGAGTGGGTTTCCTCCAGGTGCTTCGGTCTCCTTCCACATCCCAAAGACATGCTGCAGGTGGACTGGACATGCTAAATTGGCCCTAGGTGTGAGTGCGTGCGTGTGTGTGCCTTCTGTGGAAGGTTGGGCACTGGGCTAGCAACTAGACACTGTAAAACTCCACTGCCAATCATGAGTGGACAGGTGATCTGCTGTGGCGACCCCTAACCGGGAAAAAGCCAAAAGAAGAAGATTTTGAATTTAAACATATATCATCATCACATATTTGTAATTCTAACACAAGCAGTATGTTAAAGTAATAAAAAATAATATGTTGTAATGCATCTGTAATTAAGTTGCATATTTTTGTTAAATACCTCAGTTACTACTATCTAAAATTAGCCTTAAATCCCAAAAAATGAGAACTGAATGAAAAATTGTGTAGGGAAAATTATGCAAACTTTCCAAACAATGAAGAAATGCATGCATAGCTAAAAGATAACATAAAAGTATTATATATGTTTATGTGTGTGTGTGTGTGTGTGTGTATGTGTGTGTGTGTGTGTGTGTGTGTGTGTGTGTGTGTGTGTGTGTGTGTGTGTGTGTGTGTGTGTGTGTGTGTGTGTGTGTGTGTGTGTGTGTGTGTGTGTGTGTGTGTGTGTGTGTGTGTGTGGGAGGGGGGTATACGAAGATCTAAATATATAAGCTCAGATGTTGCACTACCTCAAAAAATGTTAATTGTCAGTAGATGATAGAGAGAATGCAGGTGGTGTTGGGTTAGTTGTGAGATGGGCAGATTTGATGGAGTCTTGAAAAGAGTTAGAGGAGTGAGTAAATGAAATGCACATTACTGCAGTTTGGTTAATGAAATGTGGTGGGAGCTCTGTGTCTCAGATGACTGAAAAGTTCATTTCTGAATGTTGTATAAGGGGTTGTTTTGCAGGTGTCAGGGAATAGAAAGTCCTGTAGTTTATTTCTGCTTCTTGGCCAACAGTTTTCTTAATATCATTTTGATCCTATATGATGAGTAGTAGCATTCTAGAACATGATATCCTGGTAACATAATGATCACAACCCTGTAAGTCATATCAGTGTTACATTTCAAACAAGTTGAGGAATTATTTTCCTCATGCCTTCACTATTGATCATTTTCCAGAAACTCATACTCCATCTGCTGACCAGGACTGGCTGTCTTTTGCACCCAGTCTATGAAGGGCTGCATTCCTAAAACATTTGATATCTTCTAATAACATTTTCATGGAATGATAATGGAGTATTCAGTTATACACATTTATTTCTTTTATTTGACATTTGTTTACTGGGAAAGTCCAACTTTATGCAGAAGTGCACATTGCTTTTGGTGTTATATTGTATTATTAAAAAACAATTTTATGCATCTGATAGTTTTTATCTTAGACACTTAAAACCTATGATTTTTTTCTGTTTCTGACTGTTATATTTAATTCGTACAATTACTTCAGCTTTGCATAATATAATTAACTCATTTCAGTACAGTAATAATGTATATATTCTTTTAACAGACATTCAAATATGTTTATAATAAACATGTTGAACTTCACAAATATATATATATATATATATATATATATATATATATATATACTATTTACAAAATATATCTGTAGTCATTATGGTAATTAAAAAATGATTTATTAAAAGTAATTAATATTAACATATAGTAATAATTTATTAATTAATACATTACAATATTACCTCTATAGATGTTACTTTTCTACTTTTTGGTTACCACAGTGGCAGAGTGGGGCAGCGAGTAGTGTTGTTAGCTCACTATAAGAGGTTCTCCAGTTTGATTTTCTTCTAGGGTGCCTTCTAAGTGGGGTTCGCATGCTATCCTTGTATTTGTGTGGGGTTTCTCTGGGTGCTCTGGCTTTTCAACCACATTCCAAAGATATGCAGTACATGGACTAGACATAGTGTGTGTGTGTGTGTGTGTGTGTGTGTGTGTGTGTGTGTGTGTGTGTGTGTGTGTGTGTGTGTGTGTGTGTGTGTTATGGAAGAATGACTTCGGCAGGGATACTATAGCCATCTGACAGTATGAGCATTGGCTCTAGGTGATGGTCACTATTGATGTGACAATCTGACCCCATATATAATACTCTAAAAAAGGAATTGATGCAAATGCCAGTTCAATCAAAGCATATTAGGCTGTTCAATACATGACATTTGACATGGACTTAATAAGAGATCAGTGTTGGGTGCACGTCATAATGGTAATGTGTAGAAAAACCATACCACCATACCACAAATTTATCTTGTGATTTGACTACTTACACATTTTCTGCTTGACTAGTCTCTAACAGGAGAGAATTTGATCTTCTTCTTCTTGCAACTCTAAAGATTAAAAAAAAAAGATCTACTTTTTATTGAGCTACCTTATACTGCATTAAATAGTCATTATTTACTAAAGAAGTGGTGATGAGTGTAGTGTACAGTGTAAGTCTTCAAATACAGGTAGGAATCCAAACACAGACATAACAAACAAGTTTTTATTAACAAAATAAGATTAAGCACATTCTTCCTTACAAATCAAGGACTTCATCAGAAAAATCTCTAAGTTTCCCTCTTTTATCCATAACCACACCTTTTCTATCACCTGCTCTCTCTGTCAACTTCCCCTCTGCTTCTGATTACTGATGTACATGCTTTTGCCTGCAAGAACTAAGATCTGATATACAGTACCTTTATACTCTTTTCTTAAACTCTGAGTTAATTGTCATTACTTCCCCTCTATATGGTGAAGTCCTTATGTATTGGAAATATATGAAAAACTTCAACATTTGGTTTTATTGCCTTTTTGTAAATAACACCTTTGAACTCTCATGTTACAATGTGAATCCAAGCATTATAATGCATGTTTATATTACCTCAAGCATACTGTATTGTTTGTAAACATTTTTATGGTGTATGTAATACTTTGTGGAGCTTTTCTCCCTAGGCCTCTGCTGAAAAATGGAGCAAGCTCAGTTAGACATTCCCGGTCAACAAATGTCAAATAAATGTCAAATTAATTAATTAATTAATTAATTAATTAAAACAAGCCTAAAAGACAGGCAAATACTATTTTCAAGCCAGACATCACTTGCTTATTGTCTAATACCTAATAGTTTACTTAGTTTGCTTAGGTTAAACCTCACTTACTAACTACTCCTCTTAAGGAACTACTACTACTATTAGGCTATTTGCAGACATGACAGTGGTTTGAAACTGTTCAAGATCTTAAATGTTTTGTGGGCATCCCACCTAGATGAAAAAAGATTCAAGAGAAATAATATGTACAGACAAAAACACATTATGTCAAAAGAAACTACAAGGTATTAAGCATTCTGTTGTTAACAAAAAAAAAACATTTTACACCTATTTTATAACCTAGCTATACATAAATTCAGTACAGGCTTAATACTAAATAATCATTATTCCCTGAACACCTTGCATGTTCTAAAATTTTTAATTGAATTAAGCATCCCATATAATAAATACAAAACAAATGTATTCTCCTAACCCACTCCTTACATGGTAATTTAATACATCATTTTCCACCCTTGCAGTATCAAACTTAGAATATACACACAAAAAAATGTATACTCCAGTAGTTGTCTAATAATTGTTTATGAATTGGGAGCATTACTAACTCATCTCTTGAGCTTATGTTCTTATCAAACTTTAATTTCAGTATTTTATTCCCTTGATCCCCAAAGCTAAAATCACTATTAGCACTTATACAAAGTCTTCATATTATTTGGTGCCCTTGATTATATCACTGTTTGTACTGCATGGGTACCATAAGTAACTTTGACCTATATGCATCACTGTGCACTTTGACTTATTAAAACACATTTCATGTTTCTGTGCCATATAAAACAAATTACCTAAACACTCCTGGAATTCATATTGATCATTACTAGATACAACAAAATCTACAGTTTTAGCACAATCAGTAAATACTATTTCCCAACCCAGCATTTACTTGATAAATGAAAAGAGGAAATCATTTTATGAAACTTAAAACTGCATAAGACTGAAGATTGAGGCACACCCTACTTGTTTTAGTTCCTTTGGACTTGTGGTCCTGGATACAAGCTTTCACTATTCTGTCATTTAACTAATTCTTTATTGATCTAATAATATATTTGTTAAATGTTTGGGAGGGTGGCCTAATGGTTAAGGTGTTTGCCTTACAAACACAAGGTGCAGGGTTTGAGTCTCACAAGGGATAATTAGCTAGGTTTAAAATGGCTCGCAAGGGCAGTTAGCCTAGTACTAATCTATGAACCTATGTTCTGTTTTTCTGTTGGTTTAATGCATACATCTCAACCTCTTAGCACAAGAATTCTATACAAAACTAAAAATAAGTGGAGGTAAGAGGCCCCAAATTAGGGACAGGTTTTAAATATCTTATAGGTTCATAGGTTCATAGGTAGGTACTACACTATTAGCCATAGGGCCTATACTAGCCTAACCAACAAGGTACCCTGGCTTTCACCACCCAAGAAAATTATTTTCCTGTGCCCCTGTCGAGCAGAGCCACAGAAGTGATCCTCGGGGTGAATTTCCTATTTCCCATCCAATCATCAAGATTTTTCTTGAAGAGTGCTAATGAAGAGCTCTGTTTGACATAGATAGGTAGTCTGTTCCAGAGTATGGGAAGTCTCTGGGACAGGAATCTATCCCTCCAGCATGTTCTGTTTATTGGGTGACAAGGTTTAGGTCCCTAGAGCATGTAGCTCAGAGGGATTGAGATTTCTTTAAGTGGAACATGTCCAACAGCTCTGGGTTTGACATAGCTTTGTATGTTATGCAGAGATCGCCTCTGAGCAGGCGATATGCGACGGAGTAAAGCTGGAGTTTTTTGACACAGTCTGCGTAGGGCATCTGTTTGAGGCCAGTAATCCTCTTTGTGAGGTATTTCTGTAGCCTTTCCAGTTGTTGTAGATGTCTTGTGAGATACATACCAAAAGGGGCATTGCACTCTATAATGGGTCTAATGAGTGATGAGTAGAGGGGAACGATGACCTCTTTTTTCTGGATGAGAAACCTTTTGTGATGAGGTGAGCCATGCAGAAGGATTTCCTGACCACTGTGGCAATGTAATTATCAAAGGAGAGATTACTGTCCACCTGTGTCCCAAGGTCTCATCACATTTTCGGCATTAAGTAGACTACCAACTATGTGGTAGTTCATGGGTACAGAGTTTTTACCAAAGGGGATGGCAATACACTTTTTGGCATTGAGCATCAGGCCATGGCTTTGTCACCAAGCATCTGTCTCAGTGAGGCCCTTTTGTAGTATGTCCACATCATTAGGAGTTTTGATTATGGCTCCTAGTTTGCAGTCATCTGCAAACTTTGTTAGCCAAAGACCTTCTGTGTTAGCCTGTACTTCAGAGAAGTAGATACCAAACAGGAGAGGACCCCAGGACTGAACCCTGTGGTACTCCACTTGTCACTGGTCTGAAGTCGGATTTGGAGTCTGCTACTTTGACAGTGTGGGTTCTGTCCATGAGCTAGTTGGCAACCCATCTTGTGACATAGGGATTTATACCTAGTTTAGTGAGCTTATCTGTAATTCCAGAGTGGGGGATGGTGTTGAAAACCTTGGTGAGATCTAGATAAGCTGTGTGAACCACCTTACCCTCATCTATGGCTTTGGTGACTGCTTCAAAGAAGCCAATCAGGTTTAGGAGACATGATCTGCCTTTTACAAACCTGAACTGGGTAGGATCCAGAGTTTGGAGATTACCAATGTCTTTGTTTATGAGTTCCATAATGATACATTCCATGGCCTTGCAGTCCAGGCTCATCAGACTAATGTGGCAGTAGTTCCCGGGGTCTGTCGTGGCTCCCTCTTTGTGGAGTGGGATAACCATCACGGTGCATCATTCAGTGGGCACAAAGCCTGAGGTGAGGCTATGATTGAACATGGTACTTAGGTAGGGTGCCAGTTCATTCTGTAGTTCATGTAGAACGCAGCCTGAGATATTGTCAGGTCCCATGGATGCTGTGTTCTTGGCTTTGGAGAGTGTGTTTTTTACCTGTGCAGCCGTGATTACAGGAACTTTGCATTCTTCCGGTATAGAGATGGGCCCTCTAGGGGGTGAGAGGTGGGTAAAGTTAGCACTGAAACTATCTGCCAGGATGCTGGCAATATCAGTTGGTTCTGTATATTTAGTGCCATTGTGCTGTAACTCAGAGCAGATCTGAGTGTTGCCATTGAGATTCTTGACATAGCTATAGAATGCTTTGTGGTTGTCTTTAGAGTCAGTGGCAATTTATTTTTCGTAACTAGCTTTGGAGGATTTTATGAGGGATCTTAGCTTCTTATTGAGGTTGACCAGGGAGTTCCTCCAGTCATAGGATTTTACTCTTTTTTGCAAATTTCTTTCTTCTGTTTTACAGTTTGTTTATGGCAGAGGACCACCAGATTGGCTTCCTTTTTTTGGAGGATAGCATCTTGGTTCCATTAGGGATAGCATGATCCATGCACTTGTATAAGTGCTTATAAAGTGCATTTGTGTAGGATTCAGCAGTCATACCTCTACTGTCCATCTGCATGGGTGTCATGAAGCTTGCTACTTCTGTCTTAAGAAGTGTGAAGTTGGCTTTGGAGAAGTGTTTTACGGTGGTTTCCCTAATTGGGGGTGGGGGCGGGATGTGGATGTCTAGGTTGATTAGCTTGTGGTTGGATCTGACCAACGAGGAATTGACCTCTGATGTGGAACACTGGTTGCCCATGTTGGTAATGACCAGGTCTAGGATATTGCTGCCCCTGGTGGGGGTGTGAATAAGTTGATCCAAGGCCTTGGAATTTATGAATTCCAGAAAATGTTGAGCAAAAGAGTTGGTACATGAGTAGTTTTCCCAGTTAATGGTGGGGTAGTTGAAATCGCCCATTATTAGGGTGTTGGGTTGTACCCTAATACTTTCCAGTGTATCAAGAAATGAGGAGTGGGAATCCTGGGGCATGGTGGGGGGTCTGTAGCAAGCTACAATTTGGATTGCAGTCTTGCCCAGAGTTAGTTGCACTTGGATAATCTCGGATGCATTATGCTGTGCAACTAGCCTGGAGGTGTGGATATCCTTAATGAATATGGACACGCCTCCACCTTTAGTGCTTCGTTCTGGGTTAGGTGGCCGAAAGGTGTGGTATGAATTATAGCCTGGTAATGCAGGGTTGCTCTCTGGAGCTTTGAACCAGGTCTCTGTCACTGCACAGATGTTGATGTTCTCCATTTTAAGGAGTGCCTCGAGTCAGTGCATTCTGTAGAATATGAAGCCCAAAACTTAAAACATTGCTAGCCTAACAGGTTTTGCAGTAGCATGCATTTTCTGTAGAATATGAAGCCCAAAACTCAAATGTCTGTCATTATTTATTGACTTCAGTCCTTAATGATTTGCCATAAAATCTAACATTTTATGAGGAACAGACAAAAATATGAGGCAAAAAATCTGGACATTCTTGACTTGGCAATATTGGCCAACTCTTCATTGCAAAAGCGTTCCACATCTGTCAGATTGTTTGGGCATCTCTTGTGCATAGCCCTCTTCAGGTCACCCCACGGATTTTCTATTGGATTTTGGTCTGGGCTCTGGCTGGGCCATTCCAAATCTTTAATTTTCTTCTGGTGAAGCCATTCTTTTGTTGATCTCGATGTAAGCTTGGGGTCATTGTCATGTTGAAAAGTGAAATTCCTCTTCATCTTCAGCTTTCTAGCAGGCGCCTGAAGGTTTTGGGCTAAAAGTGACTGGTATTTGGAACTGTTCATAATTCCCTCCACTTTGACTAAACCCTAGTTCCAGTTGAAGTAAAGCAACCTCAAAACATGATACTGCCACCATCATGCTTCACCGTGGGAATGGTGTTATTTTGGTGATGCGAAGTGTTGTTTTTGTGCCAAACGTACCTTTTGGAATTGCGGCCAAAAAGTTCTACCTTGATCTCATCAGACCATAACACATTTTCCCACATGCTTTTGGGAGACTTGATGTATGGTTTTGCAAATTTTAGCTGGGCCTGGATGCTTTTCTGTGAAAGAAAAGGCTTCCGTCTTGCAACCCTACCCCATAGTCCAGACTTATGGAGAATACGGGAGAATGTTGTCACATGTAGTACACAATCAGTACTTGCCAGAAATTCCTGCAGCTCCTTCAGTGTTGCTGTAGGTCTCTTGGCAGCCTCCCTGACCAGTTTCCATCTTGTCTTTTCAGCAATTTTGGAGGGACATCCAGTTCTTTGCAACGTCACTATTGTCCCTTATTTTCTTCACTTTTTGATGACTGTCTTCACTGTGTTCCTTAGTATATTCAATGCTGTGGAAATTGTTTTGTACCTTCTCCTGACTGATACCTTTCAACAATGAGATCCCTTTGATGCTTTGCGAGCTCTTTGTGAACTATGGCTTTTGCTGTAGCAGGCAACTGAGTACATGTCAGGAAAATCCTACTAGGACAGCTGAACTTTATTTGGGGTTAATCAGAGTCTTTTTAATTGATGGCAGGTGTGTACCCAAGAATACTGAATGCTGTAATTAAATCAAAAGGTGCTTCAACAAAGTATTAGTATAAGGTATGCACACTTATGCAACCAGCTTATTGTATGTGTTTTATTTTTTATATTTTTTCCCCTAACAGATTTGTTTTTCAATAGAATTGTACAGGTTATAGAGAGACAGAGAGACTGCTGCATATGTTACGGAGAAAAATAACAATACAGTAAGAGCTGGGTGCAATCATCACAGGATAAAAAAAGTACTCAACCCTGGCAAAGTCTCTAAGTCTAGGATTGATTAAAAAACTAGTACAAAGCTAAGGATAAGAGAGCTCTTGACACCATGTTAGTTGCAGATGAAAGACACCCCAGTGTGACAAAAGAAAATGACAGTCCATAAAAAGCAAGATAAATAGGAACAAAAAGAAGAGCTAGGAACAATCATCCCAGGATAAAAAAAGTACCTAAGCCTGGCAAAGTTACTAGGGCCAGGAATGATAGAATAACTAGTGTAACATTCTCTAAGATGAGGGAGTGCTTGACATAGTGTTAGGCCCTAACGTAACAGATCCCACAGTGACAATAGAAAATGGCAGTTCACAAAAAGAAAAAAAAAGTTAACCAACCAAGAGGCTTCAAAACAGTGAACTGGACACTTGAGTACCAAAGAAAATAAGACATGTTTTATTATTTTTATGCAATAAGCCCATAGTTTCCCAAAATGGGTTACATTGT
The DNA here is from genome assembly GCF_019279795.1 of Protopterus annectens. Taxonomy (NCBI): domain Eukaryota; kingdom Metazoa; phylum Chordata; order Ceratodontiformes; family Protopteridae; genus Protopterus; species Protopterus annectens. Next base: position 682,803,942 of record NC_056728.1, read on the forward strand.
AAACATAAGGGCAAAATAGAAAACGAAAAAACAGCACAACCTTGGGGTGGTTCCCAGGTCAACACCAGAGTAAATAAAGGAAACCAAACCAATTTGGTGTAAAATTGCTAAAAAGCCATTTAATACAAATGTTAAGTGCTTTTGTCCCATGTGTCAGGACTTCATCAGAACTAACAAAAAATCAAGAAATTATTACATACATACCCTATTCAAATCAATTGTCTTTTCCAACAAATAAAATAAGCACATCAATGAATACCTAAAAAATACACTTCTTAACATTATATAATAAACTTTTAATCTTCTTCTTTCAGCTTTTAGGGGTCGCCACAGCAGATCACCTGTCAGCTCATGATTGGCAGTGGAGTTTTACAGTGTTGAGTTGCCAGCCCAACGCCAACCTTCCACAGAACGCACACACACACACGTACTCACACCTAGGGCCAATTTAGCGTGTCCAATCCACCTACAGCATGTCTTTGGGATGTGGGAGGAAACTGGAGCACCCAGAGGAATCCCACGTGACCACAGGGGAACATGCAGACTCCACACAGAAAGCACCCCAGCTGAGGATTGAACCAGAGAACCTCTTGCTGTGAGGCGGCAATGCTAACCGCTGCACCACTGCGGCCGCCCATATAATAAGCTTTTAATGAAAATCATAAAATATATATATATATATATATATATATATATATATATATATATATATATATATATATATACACACACACACACACACACACACACACACATATATATATATATATATATATATATATATATATATATATATATATATATATATATATATTCAACAAATTGCCCATGTCAGTCCATCAATTACAGTCAGCTCAAAACTAAAAGACATTATAATTCCTATTAAAGCTTAGATGCAGGCATTTTTAACAATTAAACCTGGGATGAGCTGGCTTCATATTTTAGCTGACAAAGCAGCTCACGATGTTCATCCTATTTTCCCACGCCCCCTCCCACTGGATTTGGAAACACTTATTCTATAAAGAAAAAAAACTTTCTTATTATTTGAACAAAATAACATATATTTATGCAAAGCATCATTCATATTGCAGTTAGTTAAGCCACAATAATGTTCATGAATATGTTTTTTCTAAGGTCATTCAGTTTCACCAATATAAAATTAGTGACAGAAGGCACAAAAAAGTAAGGTTTATCACCCGATTTGAGTTACAGTCACAAGTGCCATGCAACTTAAACTCGTTTTGACAACATTTAAATATTAAAGTCTGTCCTACATAACTATATTTAGATTGTCAGCAAGCCCTGCATTTCAACATACACTTGTAGGTAATAGTGGAACCATAGGAATCAGTCAAGTATTACCTCTTTCCAGCATCTCTTTAAGATTTAGATGTCTCATATACAAACTGGGGCTCATTACCAAACATTTTGTGCAGCTTGTCATCATATTCAATACGTTTTCAATTATTAAGAAACACTTTTTTTTTCACAGTGCTGCCTTATTTGATAACCATCGTTTGTTCAAAATTATTTACTGCTGTTGGGAATGTCAATTAATTCTGTAAACCCTTACCCATAATAGGGTAAAATATATCTTGTCATTCTTTTTGCAAACTTTATCTTTAATTTCATATAACATTTTAGGCAGGTAACCCTCTTCATAAATGTCTCAATTAATTTATCAGGTTCAAGCAAAAAAATATATATCTTTCAATGCTATTCTCAAAATTTGCACCATTTAGCTTTTAACAAGGCTTTTTTTCACTTGGAAAGTGGCACTTTCCAAGACAAATTAAAGTTATTTGAAAAGAAACTGATGAAATACAAAACCATACTATGGAATAATGCCCATTTGAATGAATGTATAACAAGGAGACATGTCTTCATAGGACTAAGAATTTGGAAATTTCCCAGTGGTGTTTCCAATGATGCTGTTTTTCTTAATGACTTGATTTTAGCGTTTGATGAATGTCATTGTGAATTTATAAAAGTGCTAATTAAACAGAATGAGAAAGAAATACTAGATGAAATACACTCTATATATAGGTTTTTAAAACAAGATTAATAGTATGAGTTCAGTCACCAACATTCTAGTGTGGTATTTCAAAAGGTTGATAATAGCATTGAAACAGTCAAGCTTAAAAAGAGTAATAAGCTTACTAGAGATGAGGTGACCTATAATGAGGATAAAGCTTACCTGGTACCTAAGACAGCTACTACATCATGGCAAGCTTCAGACTATGGGGCTGATAATGGCACTACTATCCCCCTGAATAGAATAGCTCATGATGTTAATGCAAACAGCTATGCCACAGATGGAAATAGTGTTAACACTGATTTTTTTAGACTATATAGTTTCCTCCTTTATGGCAATCTGAGAGGATAGCCCAGAGAGGGCAGAATCCAGACAGGAGACAGAGATGGACTGCTCCACATATCAAATCAACCCATACATATCACTCAGGAAGACGGGTGATAGTTTCAATTAGTAGAACCCTAGCAATCAATTGTTGTGTTGACTCACTTGAATGTTTTAGTTCAGTTATTCACCAAGATACTAGGGAATATCCATTTGTATCTGAATATCCTGATTTTAAGATATTTAATTATATTCGAGAAATCCTTGATGAAACACATTTTAATTTATTTTGTAAAGGGTTTATGTTTGTCCCTACATTCAAGCCTGATATAGCTGACTTACTGGTTGATTTAAAGATGTATGTAAGAAATTTGAATTTAAAAGTTATGTTTCATGGTGCTTCCTAGCTAAATACATCAGAAGTCAGATTTTATAGAGCCACTATTTTCAATACACTGATATGTTCCACCATACAATTGTTTGAGAACCATTGTGAAAATTATCCATGGAAATAGGTCCACAAATCTTGAGTTTATTTTTCTAAAAATCTGAGCAGAGAGGAGATTAAGCTAATGAATGAATTAATTCAAAATTGTGACATAAAAGTTATGAAACCTGACTAAGGGGTGGGGTGGTTATGATGGACACTATGGACTATCTTAGTAGGATTTATGACTACTAGTAAATAATGAGTTATAGTATCCTAGAGTATCTAGAAATGAAATTAATACCTTGTATCATAAGATTAACTTGTTCCTAAAGGATCTTTTAGATCAAGTAGGAATTGAATATAATGTTTAAAAGTTTCTAAAGTGTGATTATCCAGTGATACCTGCAGTTTTCAGTATTCCTAATCCATAATAGGCTTGAAGATCTCCCACTATGCCCCACAGTATCAGCTGCCAGGCCTAAAACACAACCTTTGGCCTTGTACATTGATGGTAGTTTAAAACACACACACCCTTTTTTAAGTTCTCATATATATATATATATATATATATATATATATATATTAAGAGATTTGTGACACTTGTGCCCTGGCCCAGCAACCAAGGAGCCTCAATCCTAAACACTAACACAAGTGAGGGGTGTCTCATATAGGAGGAAAGGATAACAAATACACACAGTAAAGTGCAATTTCCCTTAAGAGCACACAGAGATTACAGTCAGTCTGGGGCTGGTTGCTCCCTTGGTCTCCAGTTCCCCAATAAGACTCCCCACTAGCACAGCTATAGGGTCCAGATCTCAGCCTAGTGGGCAAGCTAAAACCTCCAGCACCCTCTCTGTCCAACCAGTGCTTCGTGTCTCTGCCCAAGTAGCTGACACACACACACATGCACACATACACACACACACACACACACACACACACACACACACACACACACACACACACACACACACACACACACACACACACACACACACTTTGTGAAGAGTTTATATAACCCCACAGACACTCCTGGAGAAGGCTGGCACAGGTTCACAGCTGTGCCCCCTTTTCCCAAACTATACGGTAGTACCAGCTGCCACCACCCACTAATATTTATCAGCTACTCAAAGGCCCTTAAAAGGGTGTCCAATTATTACTGTGCAATATTATTATCCAATTGGTCATATAGCCCAGGGCTAAAGCTATAGGAGTGGCTTTGTACAATTTTACCAAAGGCATGCAAGTACTCTAAAGAGCTTAAATTATCTCTACAAAAAACAGTCACAGTTGAAAGGGTTTGAAAATATTTAATAACAAATAGTCAAAATACAAGACAATACTTTTTACTACACAGTGCTAGTCAAGTGTTCAGAGATCACAGAGAAATACTTAAAATAATTCAGTAGTACAGTTCTGACATCACAGAAAAACACTTAGTTTAATGTTTCTAGTTTCTAGCTATTTCTAAGAGAAAACACAAATCTAAGAGAAACTTACATACAGAGCAAGACAGTGCTGGTGAGTTGGATGGTCAAGACAAAAATGTTTAATGCTCTCTGATTCTCTCTGTTTTTAAAATCACATTCCTGGTTCATATTACATCATTCTTCACATTTCCCTGGGTTCCCAGGCTAACAGAAACTACATTTACATTCTTCACCTCTGGGCAGAAACCAGAGCAATAAAGGACATTTATGCATGCAAATTTCAGCCATTAACTCTGGCTTTACAACAACAAGCAGGATGCCTCACTCTAGACTGACTGACTCCGAGTTTTAAAATCAAAGGGTCACAACATGCTTTACTTGGTCAGTAGAGTGCACTGTTGTTACATTTTTTTCCAGTTCCACATGTAGCACTATTTTTACCATTTAAGACCCAAGCCTGTGGCTTACATTAAGATTTACAGCTGACAGAATTATCTCCAAAATTCTATCTGGCTCAGTTGGCAGCCTTCATCCATCTTCCCCCAATCTTCACATAGCCCCCCCCCCCCCGGAGAACTCAAGCTAGTTTTTCAAGTGACCCTTGAGAAATGCCGCTTGAGAGAGTTAGGTCTATCTGAGTATACCTTACCCCTCTCACTGTCTTGAGAGCCCATCTGCATTGGCATTGCTAATCTCACTGTGGTGCTGCATGGACATATCATATGCTTGCAACCCCAGGCTCCATCTTAGCAACTTGGCATTTTGCTGACTGGCTCTGTTTAACCATGTTAGGGGGTTGTGATCTGTCATAACAGTGAATTTCCTTCCATACAGATAAGGCTGAAGTTTCTACATTGCCCACACTATGGCTAGATATTCCTTTTCTACAGCTGCATAGCATTCCTCCCTGGGTTGGAGCCTATGACTGAGATAAACCACTGGGTGCTCATCTCCCTCTGAAGAAAGCTGGCTAAGGACAGCCCCCACCCCATGGTTCGAAGCATCCACCTGCACAGCAAATTCTTTGCTGTAATATGGACTGGCTAACACAGGGAATCCTCCCAAAGCTGCTTTAAGCTTCTGGAATGCCTGCTCACATGGTGGGTCCACACTACCTTATCTGGCCTGGTCTTCCTTGTCAGTCTGTGAGGGGAGCAGCTAATGGTACTATAACTGGGGACAAACTTTCTGTAGCACCCTGCTGTCCCTAAAAATGCCCTCACCTACTTTTTAGTAACAGGTGCAGGCCATACCTGAATGGCTTATACTTTGACAGATTCTGTCCTTATCTTACCACTCCCCACTCTATGTCCTAGGCAGGAGACCTCTGTCATACCCACCTGACATTTGCTCGGCTTAATGGTCAACCCTGCCCTCTGTAGTCTGCCCAGCACCTCCCTGACATGTTGAAGGTGCTCTGGCCAGGAATGGCTGTAGATGGCAATATCATCTAGGTAAGCAAGGGCAAACCCTCCTGCTAGGACATGATCTACCAGCCTCTGGAAAGTCACTGGGGCATTCTTCATCCCAAAGGGCATCTTTGTGAACTCATAAAAGCCAAAAGAAGTCACAAAGGCTGACTACTCTCTAGCACTGGGAGTCAAGGGCACCTGGCAGTAACCTTTGGTAAGATCAACGGTTGTAAGATACCTAGCCCCACTCAGCTGCTCTAGGGCTTCATCTGTCCTAGACATGAGGTAAGTATCTGACTCTGTGTGACTATTTATTTTCCTGTAGTCCACACAGAACCTGGTGCTGCCATCCTTCTTTGGCACCAGCACCACTGGGGAGGCCCAGGGACTTTTGGACTTTTGTATCACCCTTAGTTCCAATATCTCTTGTAACTTCACCCTCAGAGTCTGTTTGACTCTCTCATGTACTCTATAAGGGGCCTGCTGAATAGGTCTTTGTGTACCTGAATCCACCTGGTGCTGCCCCATGTGGGTGCACCCTGGTTTCGCAGTGAACTGTCTCCAAATTCCTGCAACACTGCTCGGATTTCTCAAACCTGGGTAGGAGATAGCTGCTGGGACATTGCTACTCCATCCACTGAGGTGTCACCCCAAGCCTCACTGAGGAGATCAGCCCCCATATCTCCCTCAGACTCCTCCTGCAATCCACTACAAATGCTCAGCACAAGGGCCTCCCTGTCATGGTAAGGTTTCATCATGTTAACATGGTACAATATGTGCCCCTGCCTTCTGCCTAGCAGTTCCACCATGTAATTAACATCACTTACCTTTCTTACCACCTTTTAGGGTCCCTCCCCAGCTGCTTGCAGCTTGTTGTGTCTGACAGGAAAGAGAACCATTACCTGCTGCCCCACAGCATACTCTTTAGCTCGAGCTTTCCTGCTAGACCACACCTTTTTCTGTTGTTGAGCTTCTGCCAGGTTCTCCTGGACCAAGCCCTGGAGTTCCCTGAGCCTTGTCCTGAGGTTTAGGATTTATGCCACAACAGACTCCTTGTGACTCGCACTCATGTTCGCACTCATCTCAAATTAAATCTAGAGGTCCCCTCATCCTGTGCCATACAGCAACTCAAAGGGTGGAAAACCTGTGAATTCCTGGGGTACCTCTCTGTAAGCAAACAACAGATGGAGCAAATATTTGTCCCAATCCCTCTTAAACTGATCTGCAAATGCCCATAGCATGAACTTGATTGTAGAGTTTAATCTCTCAACATGACCATTAGTCTGGGGATGGTAGAGGGTCGTCTTCATGTGCTTCACCCCACAGGACTTCCATAGACAAGCCATCAGGTCTGACATGAAAGTGGCACCTCTGTCAGTCAGTATTTCTTTTGGGAAACCTACCCTGCTGAAAATCCCTAACAGATCATTTACCACCTTCTCTGTCTCAATGGAGGACAAAGCCAATGCCTCAGGGTATCGTGTAGCATAATCCACTACCACTTGGATATACTTTTTCCCTGTGAAACTTGGGGTACTCAGAGGACCCACAATATCCATAGCTACCCTCTGAAATGGCTTCTCAAGCACAGGCAAAGACATCAAAGGAGCTCTCACCTTGTCTCCTGCCTTGCCTACCTTTTGGCACTGCTCACAGATCCTGCAGTACCCTGTTACATCTCTGGAAATTCCAGGCCAATAGAAGTTCTACATAATACACCTCTGTACATTTTATGCCCATATGACCTGCAAAGGGAATATCATGGGCTATGGCTAGAAGTGGCAGATGGTAGGCTCTAGGCACTACCAACTGCTGTACTCTCTCACCTTCTAGCCCTTCCTCAGTGGTCCACTCTCGGTATAGTAACCTTTTGTCCCAGTATACAGATTTCCCCTTTCCTTGAGAATCAGGTGCCTCCCTAGCTACCTGCCTCAGGCCTTGCAATGTAGGGTCTGAGAGCTGAGCCTGTCTCAACTTTCTCCTTGTAAACCTTCCCAGCTCCCCTTCCACAGGAAGTCTGGCATCCTCTGACAGTGGTGCCTCGTTGTCAGCCTGGGTACTCCTACTCATCTCTACCTTTTCAGTCACTCTGTCCAAGGGACCATCAGTAAACCCAAGCAGCTGTGGCTCATCTTCAGTCTCACTGCTACAGAGTAGCTCCCTCCCTGAAGTAACCACCTCACCAGTCCTGGCTGCAAGTATGCGTTCTGTCTGGGTCTCCTCCAGGCTACCAGTCCACATGCTTGTCCTAGCCTGACTGCGTGTAACTGCACAAGCAGAGGGTACTGCACTATCAAAATCATTCCCTATCAGGACATCTGCAGGTATATCCTCAAACACACCTACTTGCTGGCTTCCTTTTCCACCCTCCCAGTCAAGGTGAACCCTAGCCAAAGGTATTTGGAATGGGATCCCTCCTAAAGCCCTGACTGGAGTAAACTGCCCATGCAAGTAGTGCTCCTCTGTAACCATTGCAGGCTTTACAATGGTTATATCAGAGGCTATGTCTCTCTTGACAGTGGCCTCTTTGCCATTCAGTACAATAGGATATAACCTCTGGGGGTAGTTTGATATCCTTGTTGCCCAAGACAACCTACTATTGGCATTTTTTCTTTCCCACTTACTGGCTCCCTCACCTTTTGTTCCCCACATTGCCTCCATGGACACCCATATGCCACATGGCCCCACTGGTTGCATTCAAAATATTTAACCCTAGCTCCTGGACGTGTACCTGGACTAGTGGCTTTCCCTGCTACTGGCAGATTCTGTTGGGGCAGTCTGTACTGCCCACCCTGGGTTCCTTTAGACCCATGAGCAGTACTGGTGGTCCCTTTCCTGTTCAGGGCTGCCCTGTTTACCAACTTCCCCAACTCATCTGAAGTAACACATTATCTATCAGCTAACCAGATCCTCATGTCATCAGGCAAAGTGCTAAGGGATTGTTCCCTCATCAAAAGGTCTGCCAGCCCTTCAGAAGTAGTAACCTGACATCTGCTCACCCACTTATGGAAATAAGTGCTCAGTTCAGCAACATATTCACACACACTTTCATCTGTCTTGTGTCTATGGTCACAAAACTTTTTCCTATACATTTCAGGTGTTAGCTTAAACACTTCTAACAAGTGATTTTTAACAGCAGTATAATCAAAATATGCAACATCAGACATTTTTGACAAAACAGTTGCAGTTTTACCATGGAGTAAGGGGGTCAGGAACCATACCCAGAGCCTTTGGTCAACACCATACCTTTTGCATACCTTCTCAAACATATGAATGAAACTATCAAAATTATCCCCCTCTGTAAACTGGGGAAGAAATTTACTGACCTATTGTGCTTCTTGGGTCCAGTTACTCCCTTCCCCATTACCTCCATGACTCTGGTGAAGAGTCATCATCTCCTTCTCATGCTGCCTCTGCCTCTCCTTTTCCACAGCTTCCAGGTGTAGCAGTTTCTCATTCTCCTCAGCCTGCAAATGTCGCAGTTTCACATTGTCCTCACTCTCTAGATGCCACAGTCTCTCAGTTGTGTCTGCTTCCACACGCCTGTCCTCTAACTCAAGTCTCTTTAGCTCCAGATGGATTTTTAACTCCTCTACATAAAGGTTGAGCTGTCCATTCTCTGAGGATATTATATCTTCACTGCCAGTCTGATTATCCTCCTGGTTGCATTTTTCTGATGCAGCTGTAACCAAGGCTGCAATCAGATCTGGCTTAGTCAGGTTTCCATGCACCAGTCCTCTAGCCTGGCACATCTCCACCAGCTGGCTCCTTGTCAGCTTTCCATACTCCTCTGCTGACATGCTGCCTACTCACCCTGACTAACTAAGCTAACAAAAGAAATAGAATTGTGATCTGAACTCTGGGTATTCACTGCATGGCTGATTTAGAGTATAAAACACCTTCAAAGCTCACGCTACCCAAACTACAGGAATTCACTCTACCCACACCACTGCAAGCCAATTAGTATTTGCCACCAATTAATATGTGATGTGGATATCCCACCACTGCCAAACAATTAATATGGTGATGCCCGTGCCCTGACCCAGAGATCACAGTCAGTCCAGGGCTGGTCACTCCCTTGCTCTCCAGGACCCCAATAAGACTCCACATTGGCACAGCTATAGGGTCCAGATCTCAGCCTAGTGGGCAAGCTAAAACCTCCAGCACCCTCTCTGTCCAACCAGTGCTTCGTGTCCCTGCCCAAGTAGCTGACACACACACACACACACACACACACACACACACACACACACACACACACACACACACACACACACACACACAAACACACACACATGCTTTGAGAAGAGTTTATATAACCACACAGACTCCTGGAGAAGGTTGGCACAGGTTCTCCAGCTGTGCCTCCTTTTCCCAAACTATACAGTAGTACCAGCTGCTACAATCCACTAATATTTATCAGCTACTCAAAGGCCCTTAAAAGGGTGTCCAATTATTACTGTGCAATATTATTATCCAATTGGAGGTATAGCCCAGGGCTAAAGCTATAGGAGTGGCTTTGTACAATTTTACCAAAGGCATGCAAGTACTCTAAAGAGCTTAAATTATCTCTACAAAAACAGCCACAGTTGAAAGGGTTTAAAATATTTAATATCAAATAGTCTCAACACAAGACAATACTTTTTACTACACAGTGCTAGTCAAGAGTTCAGAGATCACACTGAAATACTTAAAATAATTCAATAGTATAGTTTTGACATCACAGAAAAACACTTAGTTTAATCTTTCTAGTTTCTAGCTATTTCTAATGGAAAACACAAATCTAAGATAAACTTACATATAGAGCAAGACAGTGCTGGTGAGTTGGATGGTCAAGACAAAAAATGCTTAATGCTCTCTGATTCTTTCTGTTTTTAAAATCACATTCCTGGTTCACATTACATCATTCTTCACACTTTCCTGGGTTCCCAGGCTAACAGAAACTACATTTGCATTCTTCACCTCTGGGCAGAAACCAGAGCAATAAAGGACATTTATGCATGCAAATTCTGGCCATTAACTCTGACCTTATAACAATAGGCAGGATGCCTCACTCTAGACTGACTGACTCCAAGTTATTTGGTCAGTAGAGTGCACTGTTGTTACATTTTTTCCAGTTCCAAATGTAACACAATTTTTACCATTTAAGACACAAACCTGTGGTTTACATTAATATTTACAGATGACAGAATTATCACCAAAATTCTATTTGGCTAGGCTTGCAGCCTTCATCCATCCTTCCCCAATCTTCACAAGATTCTTGACACATTTTGAAACTCATACATCAAGGACATTAGTTGAGTTCCCAATAGTTTTGATATCTAATGTGTTAAAAATGCATGCATCTAAGCTTTAATATGAATTATAACGTTTAAATTTTGAACTGACTGTAGTTGATTGACTGACATGGGTAATTTTTTGAATATATATACATTTATGATTTTCATTCAAAAATGTATTATATAACTTTAAGAAGTGTATTTTTTTAGGTAGTCATTGATGTTCTTATTTTATTTGCTGGAAAAGTCATGTGATTGATTTGAATAAAGTATATCTGTACTAATTTAATGATTTTTTTTTAATTAGTGGTGATGAGGTCTTGACACAAAGGACGAAAGCATGTAATGTTTGTACTAAATGGCATTTTAGCAATTTTATACCAAAGTTGCTAGCCTAAGATCATGACTTGAGAAACTAAAAACAAAACAGAACAATATATAGGAAAGAAAACCTAATGCAAATTTGACAATATGCAAAAAAGGAAGTACTAAGAGAGAAAGAAAAAGATCCAGAGGTATTTGCAGTCTTAAAGAGAAAGGTATGGACTTGAGCAATGAAACAGTTTTAATACGGTACAGACCACTTGCAGAGAAGAAATACATCTCAACTAATATTTCTAAACCCGTCCCAACTAATATTCTTAAACCAAAATCAAAAATATTTGAAGATACGTAGAAGCAAAGATACCCATACATGGCAAATGCTATAAAAAAGTGAATACTAGCAAAAAAGTTTAATAATTTAATGGAAAACCTATTGGATTTGATAGAAATGGTTAACTATAACATACATATCAGGTAGCAACACAAAATGACTAAGACAAGCATTATAAAAAATTAAACCAAGTAATACTGTAACTGTAACTATAAAGACAGATTCCCATGATATTATAGAAATTAAGAAGAATGGATTATTGTGCAATGCAAGTTATAACAGACAATGTAATACCATGAAAGCATAAACTAGCAAAAAATAAAGGAACAAATAGATTACCACCATGGAAATACCATTTAGAAGTAACTGTGAGACAATTAAAAAAAGAAGTATCATTACAGGAAGAATATAGAAAATACACTGGTCTGAAAATATTTGAAAAGTGAATAAGCTAAAACAGAAGCACAATATCAAAACAGCTCAAGATTTGAGTTATACAATTCCTGACAATAACAAGAAAATCTCTGCACTGTCTGAAAAATTCAGGGGATACACTCTAACATAAAAAGAAAGAGCAGAAAACAGTTTAGGAATGACACAAAAGAAGTCCTATTTGGCACTAGGAAAAAAAATAACTGAGACACCAGCAAGAATAGTGGAAATTAATAAATTCTGAAGAAATATCTGTGCAAATTAAGATCTGCATAGCAATGAAGTTGAATGGATAAAGGAATTAAAAGAAGAAAAAAATTCTAATATAGAGAAAAAGTTATGAAATGCTCCCAAACAGAACATGTTGGATCAAGATGCTGTACTCAACTTTTAGTTAAAGTATTAACATCTTTGCATATATGTGCACACAGAAATGACATCAGCGTGGCTCACAATGAAGAAAACCATATCCATACTTAAAAAAGAACCTGCAAATCAACCTAAGCACTATCAACCAATAACCTGTTCCCTAACAACATACAAACTGTATACAAGACTTGCTACAACAGAGTACACCATCATCTAGATAAAAACTCAATTATAGCATTGGAACAGAAAAGGATTAAAAGAGATTCATACTGATCAAATGATCATATTTTGCTAAACAAAGCCATAATGGTGACATGTAAAAAGAACTGAAATCTCTGTATGGCATGGCTAAATTATTGAAACACATTTGATAGCATTCCTGGATTATAGAATGCTCGCAACTGCACAAAATGCAAAAAAAGAGACATTTCACATTGATACATTTTAATGCATTTATTGTGAAAAAGTGGCAAACCACTTTACAAATAAACTACAAAAAAGGTCAAATTACTATCTTGGCTGTGAGAATCCAGTACGGAATTTCCCAGAATGATTCTTTCTCAACATTGCTGCTTTTGTTTGCAGTCCTCAGTCTATTAAGGTGTTCACTTAACAGCTTTGGTCATGGATTCATTCTGACTCCAAAAATATCACCCTGTCAAACAATATCTCTCACTTTTTGTGGATGATCTAAAACTGTATTGTCAGTCTGATAAATACAGGAAAGTGCAGCTAAAAGTCACAAAAATTTTCTCAGAGGACATAAGAATGTTATTTGGTCTGCACAAATTTACTAAAGCAACATTTGAAGCAGGAAAAACTTAAAAATCAAGAAATTATTAAACTGGGGAAAATGTGATATAAACAAACTGAAAGAAGTGTGAATATATAAATATCTGGGACTAGATTAGTGTCAGCAATACAGCATGAGCAAATGAGAATGAAGATTAATAAGGAATATTTTAGAAACCAAAACCAATACTAAAAACTGCTCTGATAGATAATAAAGTTCAAGCTATAAATCAATTTGCACATTCTGTTTTAAATTATGGTTTTGTGGTGATCAACTTACCCAGATATAACTAGATAAGCTTGATAGGAAAACAAAATGATAAGAATCGGTGTTTGGTAAGGTTATCTATCTAAAGACAAAATGTTTATTAAAAATGTTCAGGGCTTTCATCCAGTACATATAAGACTTCATCAGAATATCAATACATCCAAGACATATTATCATTTTATAACTTCTTTCAGTGATCACATGGTCTTAAGTAATCAATCCTCAAGCCAAGCATTAAGGCAATACACTCCCCGGTTAAATTCATAAAGGCATAGATAAAAAAGCAGCTCAAATCCAAGATACAGTTCATTAATATTAAAAATATATACAAAATGCATGTTAAAAGCTATAGTTTATCTGTTTACATTTTTAAAACAATGACAATGGAGATGTTGTCATTGAGACCAGGGAGGGAACCATCATGTCATTTTATCTGTGACTACAGCTCTCTGTACTCAACCCTGGTCTCCCATTTACCAGCCCTTGGGTTCATTATGATTTGATCTAATGCAAAAAACTTAAAGCTGCTGGGAACACAAGCTTTCATATGTCTATACAGAGCATTAGTATCCACTGTACACTCCACGTCATATGAATGTTCATATACTTGCTTATTTAAAGCTTACTGTGTCTTTCCTACATAAAACAGGGACAGCTTTCACAACAAGCCAAACAATTGCCCTCTTTACTATAACAATTATGATGGTGGAGCTTGCCAGCCGTGTAGGTACTTGAGTGGCACTGACCAGGTTTATTTACATGGAAGGTATTTGCTTTCTAAATGTATGAATTATTTTAGAAGTTAAGAAGCACTTACAATTAGATGCTAGATCTTCCCTGGTCTCAGTGGCATATCTCCATTGCAAGTGTTTTAAAAATGTGAGCAGCTAAGCTGTAGTTCTGTGTCAACACTCCATTTACCCAGAGTTGGAATAGAACCCACAGCCTTCTGTACCAAAGGTGAGTATGCCTATTGCACCACTGACATTGCTGATGAAACAAATACTTAACTGAAACTATGAGAAATATTGGTGTATATCTCAAGAATATAACTGCACACTTATGGGTCACCCAGAAAATATAAGAATAGGAGATACATAGAAAAAAAATTAAAAACATTATTGTCCAATGCAATTCATTAGTACCCATGTCAGTCCAAAAACTAATAGAAAGAGATATCTCTCTTTATGTTTAATTCAGTTGTGTCTTCTTGGAAATGTATCAAAGGTTAACAAAGTTTTATTTCTTTAATTTTGTACATAACAGGATACAAAAGGCTTGAGAACGTTTTCTTTTTTCCAGAATTCCTTCCTTAATTCAGATATTTTTTTACAGCTTGGATCACATCTGGAAGGAGTTTCACATATATAGATATTTCAGCTTCTTCTACTAAAAATATTTTCATCTTATAACCACTGATATTATTTTCTGTGGCTCTAACACATTTTAGTGCAATTGGACAGTGACATTTTTAGCTGGATTTTTATGGGCCACTCTATGAATCTATCCATGGCTATTTCAGTCTTACTGTTTTATAATGGCTGCTTCCTAATATGTGTAATAACTTAAGTTTTATATAACTAATTGTATGCCCCATTATTCAGAGTACTCCGAGTATTTTTCTTCCACATCTAGCACTAATTTCAAAGTCTTGCACCCTTTGATTATCTTGGAATATTCTTTTTCTATGACTACCATTTGTTCTGACGTCTGCACCTGCAGTGTTAAATTTGGCTGCTTTTTTCGGTATGTCTACATCTTCTGCCTTTAAGTGTTCCCTTGTACTTTCAGTCTTATTTTTATTTTTCAATTTCGCATTGTGAGTGGGTCAGCCTGTTTAACATAACTGCCTTTAGAAGTACTTAGTGCACCAGATCAATTATCCATTTGCAAGGCCTTTCTATTCGATTGCCACTTAAAGGATCACACATATTTTTTTAGGTATTTTATTTGCTGTTCATTTATTTTAGCTGACAGATGGCTTTTTTGTTTAACTCAGTCAGCTAAGGGTTTACGTGTATTTTATAAAAATGTGACTCTTTAGATGATTCAGAAAGCTTTTCCCCTTTTATTACACAGTGCTTATATATCAGTTCACATGCTACATTTCACAATCATCAATAGTACATACAAAACTTTCAACAACATTTGATATGGACTTTATCAATAAATGTCACCATACAGTCTTGTTACTTTTAATTTACACTTATGGCACACTCATTCAACAATGCAACCTCACTAATTTGAATGATGTTATAAACATTAATAGCATGTATTTTACTTTCAGATTATGCCATCATTTCCTCCACAATTCAGACAATGCTTCACTTGTTTGGCTTTCATTCTCCACTTAGGAGCATCTACATGATTATTGTCCATCTGAGACACATGCAGCATAGCACTATGACAAAAGCAATCATATTCTTCCTTTAAGCTTGGAAGGGCCTTCTCAGTGAGAAGATACAAAGGAATGTACAGATGTAGCAAGTGTATCTACTTCTTGCAAAAAAAACAGAGAAGTTAAAGTTAACAAAACTTCATTCATTTTACAGTGTTTTATCTACCCTACTTTCACTACTACATCAGGTATCACTGCCCTAACCCAATGCACATTTGCAAATTACCAAAATATATGAAATACCTCAGGGGTATTAGCCACATAAGCTTTGCAATCCATTTTTTCTATTAATCCATTTTCCTTACTCATTTGTCAGGACCACTAGCCATTATGAAAACAATTGTTATTTCTCATAGTACACGGTACAGGGTTAAATTAGGCATAATAATCCCGTTTAGTTCTCTCTTCTGTTAATATCTATGTCTGAATTATAGCACTTGGACAATAGGAGAGAACATCTGCAAACAGCAACCCTACATTTACAGTTCAGTAGATCTCAACATTTTGGTTTAAATGTACTTTTAATACCACACCAGCCTTTCCTTCCTCTTAGGATATCAGTCTAGTACTTTAGGCTTAGGTTTAGTTTGTTCAGTTGTCATGACCTCACTATAGCATCACCAAACTGGGGAAATCTACTCTGATCTGTGGGAACTCAACTAAATTTATCTTCAACCCCTGAGAAGAATCAAATGCCACCTTCTTCTCATACATTACACTGAAATCCTCCACCACGCTTTTTCAGTTTTTGCCATCCCACTCCTTGTTCACTAATGTAACATGATCAGAAATTTCAGTCAGGTATTTGTATGCTACAGATAGGAGATTCCTAATTTCTTCCAAAAAAGGCAACGCATCTTGTTGGTTACTTATAGTATATACTAGTGTCAGAGATAGCCAGGCAAGTTTTTATATTCCAATCATATGGTGTTTCTTCCACACCTACGAGTCTAGCCTCCATAATTTGTCATTGGAATGATGAGCTTTCATTAGTGCTCCACATGCAAGGGAAAGTTCTGATTTATATAATCTGGGCATCCTAAATTTCATCACATCTTTGAGCAAAATAAATGCCATAAGGTACTATGCATCTTAGTTTACTCCAAATAAGTTTGTTAGATAATGACATAATAGTCTTAAGAGTATAGTGTGTGGTAGAAAAAAATGGCATGGCACAAAACGTGATACACTAAAGGGGGCCAAAAACATTTTATATATGGCCGCTAGACCTAAAAGTAATAAATAACATCTTCTGTCAAATTTGTACCAAAACATATAGCTTTTCTTTCAAAGGAGATAAGATCTTCTACAACACCTTAAGGGAATTAGGGTGCAACATCACTGCAAGAAACAGGACATGCTGGAAGGACAGATTCCTGTCCCAGAGACTTCCCATACTCTGGAACAAGCTACCCATCTATGTCAAGCAAAGTTCCTCATTAGTACTCTTCAAGAAAAATCTTGATGAGTGGATGGGAAATAGGAAATACACCCCGGGGATCACTTCTGTGGCTCTGCTCAACAGGGGCACAGGAACATAACTTTCTTGGGTGACGTAAGCCAGGGAACCTTGTTGGCTAAGCTTACTTAGGCCCTTGGGCCAATAGCCTAGTACCTACCTATGAACCTATAACAAAGCAGGTCAGCTGAGAGTAAATGTATGAGTAACCATTTAATCATCCAGGTTTAGATGCTAGGATGTCACTTTGTTTAAGTTGCAGAGAAAGTTTGCTCCATAGTTGGGGTAGATGATGGGCAATACATTTGTCTCTGTCTAGCTAGTTTTATTTATGTGTTGATGAAGATTTAGTTTCAAGTTCTGGTATTAGTAAAGCTATTTGACTTGTCAAGATACAGGATATCCAGGAGAATGCGTCCCTAATGCAGTGGAATGCAAGGCATAGATAACCATGCAGCAACCTATAAGAAATAAAATAAAAATATAGCACTTTATGCCTTTCTTGGTAGTGCAAGGACTTGATGTCAACAATCTCTTGCTTGAAAACCTCTGGGGCCTTTCCAGTTTTTTGAAATGCCTAGAAAGGCACATCACAAAGTTGGTATTGTCCTTAGTAATTGGTCTGATTAGGGCAGTGTAAAGAGAGAGATAATAACTTCCTTTGATTGGCTGGTATGTCTTTTGGTACAGCTCAAGTTGGATGGTTTGGATAAACAGCCAGACAGGCAAGATCACGTTGGTTTGGACATGTGCTGAGGAGGGATGCTGGGTTTATTGGGAGAAGGATGCTAAGGATGGAGCTGCCAGGTAAAAGGAAAAAAGGAAGGCCTAAGATAAGGTTTATGGATGTGGTGAGAGAGGACTTGCAGGTGGTTGGTGTGAAAGAGCAAGATGCAGAGGACAGGAAGAAATGGAACCAGATGATCCACTGTAGTGACCCCTAATGGAAGCAGCTGAAAGAAAAAGAAGAAAACAGAAGGATTGTCTGGCTACTGCTGCTACATGGCAGTCAAAGGAAAGGGAATTATCAGCCTAGATTCCAAAATCCCTCGCTACATTTATCACTTCAGAGTGGAGTATTGATCATACTTTATGGTGATGGAGAGAGCTGGATACCAAATGTGACAGCATTATTATTTTTCACTTTAAAGTTTAGCCAACTTGCTTAAGAGCTGCAATGAATAGATGTCAGGGGGGAGATTTGACAACAGCCATCTGCAATTTAGCTAAGTGAAGGTCCTT
The DNA here is from genome assembly GCF_019279795.1 of Protopterus annectens. Taxonomy (NCBI): domain Eukaryota; kingdom Metazoa; phylum Chordata; order Ceratodontiformes; family Protopteridae; genus Protopterus; species Protopterus annectens. Next base: position 682,822,467 of record NC_056728.1, read on the forward strand.
ATTCAAAGAAATTGATGCTGACAATGAGGGGCTCGAGTTCAGAGCTCTGGGGCATATGACTAATTACCCTACTATTTTCTGAAGAGGCACCCGTCAATTTAATTATGGGGGCTCTGTGTCTTTCATCCCATTGGCTATTTATCCCATCATGTATGGATCTACGTTTAAGTAACTTGGCTTACTTATGATGTAGTAAAACGCAACAAACTCCATAAAACTGGTAAGCTTAAATAAAAAAAAAATAGACTGGCTATGAGAAACCAAAGGAGCAGAACAGCATATAATAAATAAGTTTAATATGAAAGTAGACTTGTGCTAAGCACTTTTGTCATACTAGTGGATGTCATCAGCATAAGTACACCAATCTCAGCAGTTCTTTAAAAATTAATCAATAAACAATCAAATTCCTTTGGATTTTTGTATCTACTCTGTGTTTTTTATTTGAGCTTGCTTATGATGCAAACATGGAGTGAGCCTATGGCAAATATATACACATAAGCACACTCACAAATACATAAACACCGGCAAATGCACACATACATAAACATACACACACACACACACACACACACACACACACACACACACACACACACACACACACACACACACACACACACACACACACACTTGTTACTTTTAAGGGGAGGGTAGTAGCAGCATTTTACAGTTGGAGAACTTCAAAAAACATTATATTTGATGTAGACAGTTTTTTTCCTAAAGATTTGTTAGCCTAGAAACTATCCCAATTGCATTCAGGTCCATTTTATACACAGCACTTTTCAAATATATTAAACAAAGCACAGTGCATACAGTGCACTCCAAAAAGTGTATAGTCAAAGAAAAAAGGAAACTCACTAAAAACAAAGTGGGTGGAGAACACAATTTCCAGTTTAATAAAATACAGACTTGCGTTCCGTATTTTATTAAATTGGAAATTGTACTGTCCACCCACTGAGTTTCCAGTGAGTTTCCTTCTTTTATTACAACATTTACAGTACATTTTGTGTGCGCTGTGTGTGTGTGTGTGTGTGTGTGTGTGTGTGTGTGTGTGTGTGTGTGTGTGTGTGTGTGTGAATATAACTAGGCTGTTTTTCTTAAATTCAGATCACCACTGCTACTCAGTAGCCATACAGCCACAAACCCACAGTTTTATAGATCTTATTTATTTTATTTTATTTTATTTTACATTTGTTGACCGGGCTAGTCTAACTGGATACATGTCCATTTGCAGTAGAGGCCCGGGGAGATAAGCTCCTAGGTAGGACAATGAAATTAACACAATAACAACTAATGAAACATGAGACAAATAAAACCTATTAACAGTACCTATTACAGGTTATCACAGTAATATTTACAGTGCAGAATACAGGCAAAACAAAGGAATGCTAATACAATCAAGGTATGCTAGAGATAGTTAGTAAAATAGTTTAATAAAGAGGAGTTGCTGTAAGTGAGTAGACGGGGTAGGTAAAAAGAAGTATTTAGAGACACATAAAGGCTAGTCAGGTTTGGAGCATGGGCATAACCAGTGAGTTTTGAGGAACACTTTCAATTTGTTTTTGAAACAGGATAGTGAGGGAAGTGCGGAGTGTTCATTTGGGAGGAGATTCCAGGCTTTTCCAACTATATTAGAAAAAAGGGAGTCACCAGCCTTGTTGTTTGTTTTAGTATTATGTACTAGAAGTTTCTGAGAAGACCTTAAGGATTCCAGGTTTTTATAGGGAGTGATTAGTGTGGAAAGAATTGGCATTTTGGAAGATTTGTAAAAAGTGTTGTGGGCTATAGTTAGTTGATGGAATTTAATTAGATTTTGAAGTTCGAGCCATCCTAGCTGCTTTAAATTAAGGCAGTGATGGGTTCCAAATGGGTTGCCTGTTGCAAATATTGCAATGTTATTGTAGGACATTTCCAATTTGCTAAGATTATTTTTAGATAGGTTAGTAAAAATAGGTGAGGCATAAAGAAGAGAAGATATTAGATGAGTGTGTACTATTGTGGTTCGAGCTGAAGGTAGGAGAAAGGATTTTATCCTATAGAGAGAGCCTAGCTTTTTGTTGACAGTTTTTATAGTGTTGTTAATATGGATGTCAAAGTTCAGATTATTGTCAATGGTGACACCTAATAGTTTGGTGGTTGGTTCAGGGGATATAATAGTTTTATTGGTAGAGTTAACTGAGAAATCCATTGGGGGGACTTCTTAGTAGGAGAGAAAAGGAGGAGTTTAGTCTTTTTGGCGTTTAGGAGAAGGCATCTATGTGTGAACCATTGCTCACTTGTGTTAAATACATGTTGGGTAAGATAGAGAAGTTCTGGAGAGGAGAGGGCTGAGCATATAATTGTAGAGTCATCCGCATATTGTATGCATGTAGCTTGGAGGATGGCAAGGTGAAGGTCATTGATGAATATGGAAAAAAGTAGAGGTCCAAGGATGGACCCTTGAGGGACACCCAGGTTTATGGGCAGGTGAGTAGAGAGAGACTTGTGCCAAAGTACGGCCTGTTGTCTTTTACCAAGGTAGGACTGGAACCATTTTATGGAGGATGTATCAAGTGACAGGGATTTCAGTATTATGATGAGAATTTGGTGATTTACCATGTCAAAAGCTTTAGACAGGTCAATAAATAGGGCTGAAGAGAGTTTGTTTAGATTGCGGTTTTTATTGATACAATCTGTGAAGGAAAGAAGGGCAGTAGTAGTGCTATGTGATGGTCTAAAACCATGCTGACAGTTGGCTAGTAAGTTATTCTGTGTTAGATGGTCAAGTAATTGTCTGTGAATGCACTTTTCCATGATTTTTGCCAGAGGTGAGAGGAGGGCAATGGGGCCGTAATTGGAGAGTTCAGTGGATTGACCTCCCTTGTGGAGGGGGATAATATGGGAAATTTTCCATAGACTGGGGATATAAATTTCTGTAATAGTTCTATTGATCAGGATAGAAATGGGATAGGCAATAGCTTTGGCGGATTGTTGTAGGAATTCAGCAGGTAGTTGATCTGCTGAGGGGGAGCATGGTTTCAGTTTCTGTAGAAGGATTAGAATACAAGATGTTGGGACGGGTTGAAAGTGAAAAGTAGGGGGTGAGGTTGATTCATTGGAAGGTAGAGTGAAGTTATTAGGTGATAGTTGACTAGCTATAGCTAGTGTTTGTATAGCATTAGTAAAAAAGGTATTAAAAGCATTAGCTATATTCACTGGTGTTTTGTCTTCAGTGTTTTGAGGGTTTGGAGTAGTGGATTGCCCTGGATGGAGGAGTTGGCTGATACTAGACCAAAATTTCTGCGGCTTGTTTTGACTAGCTTGTTGGGATTGCAGGTAGTAGTTTTTTTGTCAGATAATATAGCTTTCTTAGTTTCATTTCTTAGTTGTCTAAATTTTTGTTGGTCTATAGGATTATTAGTTTTCCTCCATTTTGCCCAATGTTTGTTTCTCATATTAATTTTATGTTTGGTTTCTTTTGAGAGCCATCGTTCATGTTTGGTTTTAATTCTAATTAGTCTGGATGGGGCATGGTGGTTGAGGATGGCAAGGAAGTTGGAGTTAAAGTAACTAACGGCTTCATCTAAAGGAAGGTTTTGTAAGGGTGACCAGTTGCATGCTCTTAGTTCCATCTGGAAAAGTTCAGGGTTAAAGTACTTTTTAGACCTGATGTTTTTAACGGATGTTGGGGAGGGAAAGTTGATTTTATGTCTGATGATATAGGTAAGAGAGTGGTCACTTAAATCATCAGGGAGGGTTCCTGAGTCATAAATGTGAGGATGATGGTTAATGAGAATCCAGTCTAATAAGCTTGATTTCTTGTTAGATTTATTTATTCTGGTACGGGAGGTAATGGTTTGGGAATACCCATATAGGTTAATATGGTTTGTGGGGAGGCTGCTGCAGAAGCAGGTCCAGTCAATATTTGTGTCATCTAGGATAATGGTTTCCTGAGGCAGGTTTTGGGAAAGCCAGCAAAGTATATTTTCCATAGTAGCTGTGTTATTACCAGGAGGTAGATATATGCAGATAATATAGATGGATTTGGAATTGTTAAGAAGAGGTTTGGATATAAGAATTTCTGCACTGGAGTCTAAAGGTGGTTTGCAGTTATGAGTGGTTAATTGTAAGTTAGGTTACTGTTCTGAAGTACTGAAGAGGATCTGCCATCACAAATCTCAAGAGGGACTTGAATAACTGACTATGTTACATATTCTCATCTCCAATACATTCCCTTCTGCATAATTTGTATTTTTTGCCCTTATATACTAACAATACTATACTTGTGCAATCTCTTGCAGTACTCTTCTGTTCCAAACCCAATTTATGTTAATTTTTCCATATGATGATACTTGTGTGCAGCTAACTACAAGGGCTCCTTCACAACTGCCATAAGACGTTAAAGCTAAATTCTAGAATATATGACTTCTGCTGTCCCCTTTCAACTAACTTCACTGCAGCCCTTAAATGCATATCCCACATTAGTTCATTTCCAGACAGAATAACCAAATATTTGCCTCAATCTCATCCTTTTAAACCTTCTACAATTCTTATTTACTTATGTTGCATTAATAAGTTATTTTAGGTCTGTATACTAATCTTGTGGGTTTTTATACCCATGTAATGCCTTATAGCTGTTGCCCATTTGTCACTTTTTATATTAGAGGTATTTAAGCTGCAGGCATGGCATATGAAATTCATAAAACCATGGCAGGAATTCAGTATTAATTACTAGCACCGCCACTCCCTTTCATTAGATACTGATATCTCTTAGAAATTGTTTGCAAGAATATCTTATAACACAGTCATATGATCTGACAGCGTGCTTGAAGAGAGATGCTTAAGGCAGTTACCAGATATTGTAAGTTCATTAGTACTACTGACATGTACACCAACATAAAAATACACAGAAACAACAGTGAAGCAGGGTGCTTTAATTCAAGATAACAGTGCCTACAACCTAGGACATGCCTTTACATACAAATAGCTAGGAAATGTTTGAGGCATTGTGTACAACTAAATGCTTTGGAAATCAAAAGATACAGAGAGGTTTAGCGATACCATGCAGTTTTATTCTTTTGTCAGTATTTATTCAGATATGAACCCAAATGTGTACGGCATACATCACATGACCATTTTTTAGAGGCTGTTGAAATGCCAGTCTCAGCTGGGGAGCATTATTTCAATTTGTATTATCAGGAATGCGCATTTGGATGAATGCATTTGCTCACATGGTAGCATGGATAACTGCAGTTAACTGTAAAAGAAGCAGATATGGTTTGTATGGAAAGTAGGAAATAATGTAGCAGGCTTCCAGTTTTCATGAGGCACGGAGTAATATCTGCAAGCACAACAAAAGAAAATCAGCATTTCCAGAATCATATCACAAATTCTCATTTTTGTTACAGCAAACAAAATGCAGTGTGCCGAGAAATGGTAGTGTAACTGACTCTCACTCGTGCATTTAAAGATATATATATATATATATATATATATATATATATATATAATGTGTGTGTGTCTGTACTTCTCTCTGTTTTCCATATCTGCTTGGTACTTTCATACTTTGTGATGTCTTTAAGTGATCATTTCAAATGAAATACTATGTACTGATTTACGTCTGCGGAAATAACAGAGGAGACGAACAATGATGCTAAAGGTGTAAGACAAGTTTAGGTCTACTAACAGCAGGGGGCAGAAAAGCATTAAAGCATTAAAAGCAATGGAAGTTCCTAAACTGAACAGATACCACAGAAAGGAGTCGTAACTCAGCACAGCAGTATGAAAGCACATGAGGAAGATAGGTACGAAGCACAGCATGAGGAGTTATTCAGAACTGTGAGATTGCACCTACAAGATGATTGGATTCCTTGCACCCACAGGATCAAAGTTTCAGTGGTCACTGGGAGTACGACTCTAAACCCAAAGACAGAAGAATCAGAGTGATTCAGTATAGCTCACTATGCCAGTTTTTCACACTGTTCAGGAAACCTACTACGGTTACATTTATTTCATAGGTGTATTGAAGATTTAGATATGAGAGAAACTTAAAAAATCAGCCAGTACAAGAAGAGGGTTTTCTTTGTGGCATCTTTTTCAATGCCTTTCAGTAACAGCAGGCTTCCTAGGCATTTGCTAAATGTGATAGCAGTTTGCCATATTACTTACAACTCCTTCAGCTCAGTGTGTAACAATTCATTTCTGCACAGAAAAGTTCTAGCTGTATTGTCTAGGTCAAAAAGGAAAAGAAAGGGATGGGCAACACGAATACAGACATTTTTTTTAACCTTTCATCAAATGTCAGTTTTAAAGCAAACAAACTATTGCTCAACATCCTTCTTCCAACTCACTACTGCCACCTCCTGTCACAGCATTATACTACAACACATGCACCCATGTTTAGTGTAGAACTACTGAAGGATATAATATTAATTGAAAATATAGCAATAAATGAACTAATTGCAGTATTTGACACAACACATGTTTACCATACCCATATGGCATAGTCCTTCTCAACCATGCAAGGTCATGAATTAACTTCTGTCCTAAGGAGAAGGGGCTAGGGCAAGTGCTAATGATGGAGGGAAAGACATCATACAGGTGTCTTCTGGATGTGTTGATACAGTAGGTCTGTCTGAATTTACAGAAATAACTGGAGAAAAGTGAATGACATTCCAGTCCTTAGCATCACACAGCTGACATGTTAAAGGCCTTATTTCACCAAAGATTTTGTAATGCTCGCTAAACCTGGAGTTACCTTTCTGACTGTCAGTCTCTTGATGCGACAAAAGTTTCATGTTGAAAGGGAGGGTGTTTTGCAATGTAATGCTTATCTGTATAAACGTCTGTTTTCTTTGAGCTTTTTGAATACTTACAACATATCACAGTCTACAGACAGTATACATGAAGGGATGTGTCTGATGTTTATTTGTATATTTAGAGAGGTATTAATACAGTATCTGAGCATGCAGATCATGTGTCACAGAGTATGCACAGGAGTAAAGTAGGTAAGCAGGAAGTTAGTGACAAAAGTGTTTAATAGTTTTCCTCCAGTGACAGCAGTCTCTAGGCAGGCCTTGAGAATACACTTCCACCTTTTAGTTTCTCCACTGCTTTGTGGGTAGTAAATGGAAACAAGGTAATGTTTAATGTTTCTCTCAGTTAGGAAAATGTCAAATTCCCCTGAGAGAAAATAATAGCTCTTGGCTGTTACCAGTTTTATAGGATTTATTTTATGCCTTAATGACCTAGAACTTAATAACTGTATTGAAAGTCACTTCAAAAGTGAATGCATCTTGTGGTCATTTACTGTAACAGTCAAGGAGCATGGAGCAAACAACACTTTTGAGACGCAGAATAAAAGGGTCTTGATATCTCAGTAGCAGACCTCTTCTCCCATACAGCACTGGGAAGGCATACAGGATGCAGAGATAACACAAGTACATGAGATTTTATGTCATGGTGAGAGTGAATGTTCAAGATTATGTTAGCCAGTTCCAGACGGCAAATCTCTGACTACCAGTAAAACAGACTTAACCTCTGTTTAGTTCTAATGATGCTCTGAAGCACAATCTGAATGAGATTTGGTTGCAAGTCTACTAAAACAATGACATGGTACATAAAAGAGAATGTATCCATCACAGTCAGCCATGTCAGTCTGATTCTAGAAGTAAGACAAATCTACAGCATTAACATCTTTAGTAGAACAATGCCAACCTTTCCATGCAATCTGCCAATGAAGCTGCAACTTAGGCCAGCCTTTTGCATCAGTGCTTGAGTTAACCGCAGCAGCAAACGAGAGATAAGCTGTGACACAGCCATCATTTCAACATCTGACTCTTGATGATGAAAAGTGACAAGGAGTCATAGGCAGGACAGGAAGACCATAGCTATATTGTCAAGTCCAGATTTGAATTCTGTCTTATAGTTAAAGATTACTGTCATGTGCATCACCATGTAATTCTCATACTTGCTCTTCCCAGTCCTTTGTTTGTGAGCAGCATTGTTAGAGGTGTAAGGCCAGTAAGGGATGGAGGTGAGCTGCCATGCCTATAAAAATATATGCCATCATCAGTAGTCCAGATACTGGCAATGGTCTCCTTCTCAGTGGTTTAAAACCTCCTTCCAGAGTCTGACACAGTATATGAAGCCAATGTGACAGTTTTATAGCATAACTATGCAACTGCACAGACACTGCATCAGTAGCATAGTGGCAAGCACTGGTAATTATAACAATAGAAAAAGTAAGGTGAAACAGTACAACAGCTGGCCTAGCAGTCCAGTGTTGGACTTGGGTTAAAGTTTACCAGAAAGAGTTAGTCCGACAAAAAAAAAAAAAAAGAGGAAACATCTAATCTGCTTTTCTCTGCAATGCACACAAAGGTAAAACCACATATTATGGAAAAATGTTGAATAATAAACAGTTAACCACAACAATGAATGCAGAACTGAATCACCATGAGATGAAATAAAGTGTAATGGCAGCATCATGTTCTGCATCAGAATGATGACCAGAAGCACAAGTCACATGACCCAAAAAAGGACTGTTCAGCCTTCTTAAAATAACACCTTCATGTTGAATTTTAACCCACTAGAATGCTGTCTGTATAAAATAGTTTAAAGCACCATTTGTCCATGTTAAGAATCTCCCCATAGATAGTAATATCATCCAGGTAAATCTGAACTCCATTCTGCAAAGCTATTATCTGAGACATCATTCTCTGAAATACAACACGAGCATCACCAGGACATAGGGAACCTCACTGAAATGAAACATTTCATCATGGATAACAACAGCAGTACAATCCCTGCATTCAATGTGTGCTGGTAGTTGGTGGTAAACATTCAGCAAGTCAATACCTGTGAAAATGTTAACTCCTACCAGCCCATACAAGACATCTTTGACATTTGGCATAGGGCAGATGCCAAGAACCACCACCTTTCTGATCTTCTATAAGTCTAGAGGAAGCTTTTATTAAAAAAAGAACTTTATGGTAGATAAATCAAATAATAATGATACCAACATTTAAAACTAAAAGCCATTACAACTATTTACGTTGTAAAGCACATCCCCAGTACACAATGTCCATACCTCTTTCACTGTACTTTCTTTTGATTCCTTCATTATCTTTCATCAACCATTCCTTCTGATCAGCCCAGTACAAACCCACTGACCATCATACAAAACTTTCATTTCCAAATATTAACAGCATAAATACATTTTAAGACAAATTCAAAAATCAATATTAAAGAGAGAACTTGTAACATATTCACAGTAAGTATGTGCTGAAACTTCATGTCAACACCATTTTATTTAATCATTGATTCTAACTGGGATCATTCTCATCTTAAGGAGAATCTTTCCTATATCTGTATCTATATCCATCAATTGATATGTTTATTTATTTATTGGCATTTGTTTACCAGGAAAGTCCACTGGGCCAAAGTAAGCCCATTTTCAGTGGGGGCCCGGGGAGAAAAGTTCCAAGGTAACAATAAGAGTTACATAAAGTTTCAAAAAATGTTTCAATAAAAATGTCATAAAAGATCAAGAAAATTACAAAAAAAAAAGAAATTACCAAAAAATGTGCACAAAATTATAGAAAATAGATAAAAGTGATATAGCATCATACTAACAGCAACGTGACTGCATATGTATATGAAGGAAACAATACTAATGTTTTTCGGGCAGTGCACATGCTTATGACAATGTGCACATTTTAAGATGAATCATGGTCACCTGTGCAGTCATACCAGTAATGCCATTAAGTCATAAAAATACAATTTTTAAACAATCTGCATAAGTGTTAGAATGCTAATTAATATACATGAATGCTGTGTATGTGTACAGCAAAATAGAGAAGTACCTGACACATAACATAAAATATAAACAGAAAAATGATTTGATATACATATTACCATTTCATGTTTCTGAATAGCATGTGGTATATCAATGTGCATAGGTTGTAGTTTTGTGTGTATCACACATGGATAAATACTCACAGGAGACATGGGTAAAACAGAAATGCATGCCAACATTCCCCCATCAACACATCAGTTAATGTTCAAATGTAGCTAAATGTCTATCGTTATTTGCGGCCATGATGCATTTGCGTTACTATAATGAATGGTATGATGTATGTTGCTCCTGGTGCTGACTTGAATAAGTATATTAAAGTACAGATGTGAATGCAGGGCATTGTAATGTAGCTCTAGCTCTAAAGTGTGCTTGGTGAAAAACAATAGCAATCATTTTATGACAGTACATCAACATATAACACATCCAGGTGAAGCATTAACATGTATTAGTAATTGACCTGTTAGATGTAATTGCACATTCATCAAATGTACACTGGTCTGTCACAAATGTTGTTACTCTCCTCATGTAGGTCAGACACTCCAATGAGTGGATGTTGGCAAAGGTAACATTACAAAGGCTAATTCCAGAAATTCTTGACAAAGAAAAATAAATGACAACAAATCTCATGACATCCATTACTTAAGGGTGTCCTTGCTCAACAACATGAATCTATTACTTCATTATACTTGGCATGCTCATAAGGCATTACAGTAACCACTACCATGACATCAAGTAAACAACACAAACACAAGAAAATTTCATAACACAAGCCAAATGGCACTTTCTGCTGATTTTGCAACACACCATATGGTAAGAAATGTTATATATGCCCTCATGTCCTATAAAGTTTTACAATGTGAACAAAAGAATTACAGTAATATATAAACATCTGGATGAAGACATGCAATACAGAGCATTATTATATGGAAATTAATTAATGCCTGTAACCAATCACTGAAATAATTAGTATGTACACCTTGTCTGACTCAAACACATTCAAGGCAGATTTCAGAGCAGTGCATATCAATCATTCATGTCACAGAAGTAGGCATATCAGTTGTGTCATTAACAACACCCTTGAAGGGATTACGTCAGTCTCCTATTGTAATGGGTAGGGATGCCCTAACTTGGAGTGTGAAACTTTAAAAAATGTGTCCTTCTGACTGTGGAATAACTACTTTCTTTGCCTAAGCCACTCCTGTCTGAAACAGTTATCTGACAGACAGATGTTACCAGATGCATCTCCCCTGCCATACATTCTACAAGCTCCATGGAGCTGTATATTCACAGTGTCTGCTTTAGCCAATAATAATGGAGCTTGTCACAAATAACATAAATCAAGGTGTAGAGTAGGAGAGAACTTTTGATGGTAATTTCTACAATATTAATTTGCCAAACTGATGAAAATGAGGTAACTATGTCAGTGCTCACACAAGTGTGATTATTCCAATATCAATGTTGCTTAGTCAAGCCAGAGTTTTCTGTCCACATTGTTTTGTACACACACACACACACACACACACACACACACACACACACACACACACACACACACACACACACACACACACACACTTGATATGCTATACAAGTCACAGGAGCAGCTGCCCCAAAGGAATTCCAACACCTGTTTCACTACCAGAGAATCCTCAAATGTGCTGAAAGTTGTTTGTCCAACATAAAAATGGACTTGATACAATTTTGTGTTACTTCAATACACACACATGATGTTATTGTTTGCTGAAAATGAACAGCTGCCTATGTCAGTTCATAAACTAATGAAATGTGTATGAATCATGTATGCCACAGTGGAAGTCTTACCACAGCTGTGAGACTCCATTTATGTGAAGTCATTACATTCTATGATTGTGTTGTAAACCAGTTGTTTGAAGTAAACTGGATGGGCAGACCCCTCCTACTCTAATTGGAAACATTCCAACTGTGGTAGAGGTCATTCATGCATGGCGTATACTGACACACAATGATTATAGTCATTCACTTTTAGTTTTGAACACATATCTATGTGAGTACAGAAGGTGCATGCTATTGTAAAGAATGAACATGCCACAGGAGTTAGTACAATTGTGAGATATTTCTGTATTTGAAGGCATTATATCATCTTATTGCTGCAAGGCATATGTGCTTGTTATTTGGTTAAAAGATCGGTGTGATATGTCTCATTATCACACAATATTGCATGATGCTAGGTGTACCCAAACCTACATAATGCATGATGCAGTCATCATTGTGGCGATAGAATCCCAGTCATGCAAAATGTGCAGATAATCACAGATTTGAACCCATGGCTTAGTAAGGCAACAACATAAAGAATATTGTCTAATTTCATCACACTGGTGGAAAATGCTAAGTACTACTATTAGGAAAAGGCAAATTACATCAAATGACATCATCACTATCAAATAAAGCATTTTTTCTATGAAAAATGAACAGAACTTCTTGTAACAGGAATCCTCATTTGTACAAGCACACAGCAGTTAGGTGGATGACAACAGTGTTGCCTACATGTGCATTCACAGTCATACTGATGCAACTTAATGTAAAGAGTAATGGCTGGACTACAACAAGCTAGAGAACACTGCATGAATTGCACATACCACACAAGATGTTGGTATATAGCTGTGACAGTGCACATTTGAATGGATGATATCACCATAGTTTAATAGGGTGAAGGTTCTGCTAAAAATGGAATGAAAGTGGTGGAAGAGGCCAACAATACTGTACAGCTATACATCCTATATAATTATTTTAAGCCTTTTCTACACAGTATGAGAACTAAACAAACACTCACAATAGTCTGTCAGTGCTGTATTCAAACCACCTACCAATCTAGTTGGGCAGTCTAGAAAGCACAGTAATAACAGCAAGCACCACAGAAAAGTCATATTACAATGGTGAGATAGTGCAGTTCTGAGAACATTGTGTAATCAGTGTGTTTCAAAAACCTTGATTTTGTCTGGAGATGGTAGAAATTTAGAGGGCAGCCCTCGGCCACTGAAAATATGCCTCAAAAGTGGCAGTGCACATAACGGGTGTTATAATGGAGCCAGTTGTAGATGACAGTATACACAGTTATGTCCGTAATGCTGGATTTGAACCACCTACCTATCTGTTTACACAATCTAGAGAACACTGTATTAACCGCAAGTGTCACAGGAGAAATCTGTCCATTATAGTGAGGGCATGTACTTATGAAAGGAGACATCATCGGTGTGTTGGAGAGAAGCTAATGTGTATCACAGTTTTAGATGAAAAGCCATGTGTGTTGATAGGCAGGAGTAGCAGCAAAGTGCTGGTCAGAAGTAATTACATTTTACTTCTCTGCTAACATTCAAGTACATTGTGGTAGTGGGAGTGGCATTTACTTATTTTACATGATGGTGTTTTGATGATAATCACACTTGTGAAACAGTAGACTGACAACCAAGCATTAATGATGATTTAGCTTGTGATGATTGTTTGCAAACAATAATCATTTGCTGTGTCATTATCAATGGTATTTGCTCACACTTGGACAATGTGCAGTAGTAGACATACAAACAGACAGGTCAAAATATGACAATGCACTGGTGAAAACCACTGATGAAGTATGTGTGAAAAGGTGTTATACCATTTCACATACTCTCCAAGTGTAAATGTTGGAGTGCAGATATAACTTTACTAAAGACTTTTTGTAGTCTTCAGTCAACATCACAGTTAAATCCACATATCTTGAGTTCAATGGCCCATTACCACATAGAGAAGTAATACAAACCACCAACAGTAGTTTTTATTTTTTCAAAATCCCTTCCTGAAATGCACCAGACAAAAAGTTAATTTGCATGGCTAATGGCAAAGTATTAGTACAATCCTAATGATATACTGAGGTGTTAGAATATGATTTAGAAGTAGGCAGTGATGCTCACTGCCAACCTTTGTGCATATAATGAGTAGAGATAGACAAACACATCTGATTCTGATTAAGCCAGAACAGATACGTGTTATGTTAGTGTTTCATGTATCATGATTACCATATTAGTCATGACACTTGAAGTGCATTACTCATTATATGGATAATGCAGGTGCTATATTTAGGCAACACTCATATGTGGTGACTGTGCATGTATTTGAGGCATGTTACAATTGTCATGAAATTGTATGTATTTGTACGACATAATCGAATAATAAAAAGTCACTACATCAATAGCAGACATGTATGTGTCAGAATTAATATATTTTAGGACATGGATTGAAATGAAACCCCATTAATGCTACCACCTTAGCAATACTATCCAAATATACCTACTGTAGTATACTTGTTTATAGATTAGTACTAGTCTAACTGCTCTTGTGGCCATTTTAAGTCTAGACAATTACACAATGTAAGTATCAAACCCTGCACTTGTGTCTGTAAGATAAACATCTTGTTAGCATAATCATTATGCTAACAAATTGTGCAAAGAAAGCCTTGATTATACCTAATGTCTTACAGTAATTTCTGGAAAGATATGAGCATTTTGTAAATGAATGTGAAGCACATGAAGGACCAAGCATAGTAATGCTAGTGCAAAACTGGACAATAGAAACACTATAAAACAAGGAAGTTTGTGGGCAGGGTTTGCGCAAATGCGAAGGAGAAAGATTGATGAGACACAAGAGGTAAGAAGGTAGAGACATTTGGAGACAGATACAGAGACATACAAAGAAAGTTCTTTATGTGACAGTTGTAAACACCTTTGTGGTGTGTTACTGTTAGAGTTGCCATCATGATGATTCTTTAAGGCTCTGTAAATACAAAGGCAAAACAGTGGCCGAGAAAAGTAAAATGTTAGGGACACTTTTTAAATATTACCTTATAAACGTTCACTTCTGTTATCAAAATTTATTTTCTGACTTCAACAAATTGTGAGAATCAGCTGTACAGCATCACTCAATGAGTTCAATCTTCAATGATTTGCCAGACATTCACAGATATTGTGATGAACACACTGCAAATTAAGATGCAGAAATGTGGACATCCTTTGAAAATCTATACATTTTAGTGGTATTGCTGTCTACAATAAAGTGTTTCCGTATGGATGAAGAAAGTGTAGGAGACTGGAAACATGATGACGATATAAGGAGGACAGTGGTGATGGTGGTGGGTTAATAACAATATGTAGCACACAATTACACACGTACTGTTAATATAGAAAAACATTACATAATTGTATGACATACTCTTGGCTTGGCTTAGGAGTGCCTTCTGTGTGGAGTCTGCATGTCCTCCCCGCGGTTGGGTAGCGTTCGAAAGACATGCGTACGTAAATGGGCATGCCCTCGTTGAAGGTTGGGTGTCGAGCTGGCACCTCGGTGTTTCGTAAAAATCTACTGCCAATCATTAGCGGACCGGAGTTCCGCTGTGGCGACCCCTTACCAGGAAAAAGCCGAAAGACAAATAACAACAACAACTGATTTGAACTTTTGACAGTATAAAATAATAGTGCACAAATCAGAGTATTATCTCAATTCACAGAATAAGGACTCATACTTTAGTAAATTTAAACTGCACATTGTAGAGGACACTGTCAACAGGTAGAAGAAAGAGAGCGTGTAGGACAGCAGCCTTTACCACTGTTATATCAACTGCAAAAGCCCATAGACTGTACATTGCATTCAAAAGCTTAATAGAAATGGAAATGTAACTGTATCATACTTTATTACTTTTAGTCTGTTTTTCCTACAGTACAATGGACTTAAGCCTATTTGCGTAAAACTAACTGTGCTAATACAGTCTAAGGCAAAAACACACATGATTTTGCCATAAGATGTGAACTGCCATTTACCATCGGTTAGTATTGCTGCTCAGTGCCAGGCATCATGCAGATCCTGGGGATTCAGACTGATAACTCAGAATGGGGTAGAGAGAGATAGGGAGGAGAGGGAGGCAGGGAGCAATCAGATTATGACAGAAACAGGATAATGGTGGCTCAATAAGATATGTAGGCAACAGCAGCACATAAAATAGTCATAAAATGAGTCAATAGAAGTTTAACATAGTTCTGGACTAGAAGTCTTGAAACTATGGAAAAATCAGTCTGTAGATCTGAGCATTATCTCAGCATACTGCAAAGGATCTCCTACTTCACAAAGTTAAAAATCCCGCAATTGAATAGTGACAACTTATTAAACAAGAGAGGATGCTGGCACATTTACTCTATCATGCTCTGTACAATAAAGTACTTCCCATAGGAAGCAAAAAAGGGTAGGAGAGTAAACCAACATTAAGACATAAGTGGGATAAGGGTGGCTTTCTAAGTCTCCTTGTTGGGGATGGACTCTGCGTGCAAGCACTTTATTGCTGTACTATTCCAATGCTATGCTATATTTTTCCAGTCCTGCTAGGGTCAGGAAATGTTATAACTGGAAATAAATGCAGATGTTCATAGTCAAACACACTAAAGGAATACAAAATGACATGAAATAATATTTTGATGTACATCTGGAATTGAATCCTTGACATTATGTAAAAACATCAATCTACAGATATGAATTTTCTCAGCACACCATATAGGAACTCTTAATTATTTGCATTCAGCAGACTAGTAACTGTTGCAATAACTATTTCAAAGTGGTGCCTCTACTTTGTACTCTTATACTGCAGCTGGGTTTAAGCACATTTGCACAAAGATAACCGGACTTGTGTGGGCAATGGCAAATGAAATGGTATTCACTGTCACTCAGCATTGGTGTGTAATGCTAAGCTCCAAGCAAATGCTGAGAACAAAAAGTGAAGGCTTTCTGATGGGACATTTCTAGTCATGTGTGTTATGTTGTGTTTGCTTCCATTTTTTGAACATGTTAAACATGTAAAAAAGGGGTTGATAGGACAGTGGTGAAAATGAGGGGCAAGCAGAGCAGAGGACACAGTGGAATGAATACAGGAATTTGCACCATAGCTATCCACTTCTTCACTAAACACACACACACACACACACACACACACACACACACACACACACACACACACACACACACACACACACACACAATAACTGTACACAGAATTTGATCAATTTGAGGAGTCACCACACTAGGGAACAGGGATGGGTGATAACAACAGAATAATGTTGTATAGCCAACTGGACCAAATCAAGTGTGTCATGGTGACATATAGGTGAAGTGAATTGCTATGTTGGGGTGTAATTTCTTTTGTGAGACAGGTTCCCATTTTGTTTTGGTGGAGACAGAGAGGATTGTTTGAGAAGGTGCTTAGGAATAAGAAGGTCAGGTAGGTAGGATAGGTAGAGAAGGTTGGATAGCAGGTGCAGACATGCAGGACATACAAGACACAGGTAGTGATGGACACAAAATGTTGGGGGACACCATAATTGGGGATAGGTGGGGGACATCAGAGTCACATCCAAATTCAGTTTGATCATAGTAAGACTCTAACCTTCACCCTTGGAACTTTCATCATTCTCTCCTGTCTCAGTTTCCAGGGTTAGTGCTGGACATGGCATTGATTTGGCATTCTGACACAGGACCTTTTCAACTCTGTTGATATGGCACCAGGGGCCCTCTCCATTATGTCTTCCATCAATCCTGTCAGCTCCTGAAGGGTGACCAAATTGTCACCTCCACTATTACTGCTTCTGGAGCACAAAGGTGGGGTATTGAGCAGTCCACCAGTAGCTGGGAACATTCTACCTGATGCAGGTGGAGCAGGTAGGGTAGGGGATATGGAAGCAGCATTGACAGATTGTGACCCAGATGTGCTGGGTGTCTGTGCTGCCTGTGGTACTGCAGCCACCTGTGGAGGTATGTTAGGCCAAATCGCAGTAGTTGGTCTAGTGTCCTGTGTTGATGGTTATTTTGGTTTCAGCAGCACTGTATCCCCCCGGGAGAATATGAACAATGGCATGTCACATTATTTGATTATTTCAATTCATAAACAAATATGGCACATAAATATGTTCACGTTTGGCACATTGAATATGATGTGAAGGCATTAATATGTCATAAAATAAATCAATCTCAGTGCCGCTACATATGAAATGGAAACATTTATTTGACTATGCCATGTTGAATATATGCTTTCCAAGTTAATAACTGTGGTTACCAGCATGAATTGTTAATGTCATTCATTACTGCACTTAATATTTTTGAAATGTTATCCTGCCATAAAAGCTAATTTCTGCTTTTGGGAATTGAACCTACATACAACTAAGCTGGTGTACTCACTGCCTAATGCAATCACCAAGAGCTATTGGAAATGGAATGTATACTTGATATAAAAGATAAGGTATGCCTGCTCAAGTTTATATGGACTAATAGCCTGTCAAGTATTATCTGGCTTGCATTCATGCATCCCAAATCTCTGACAAGTTCTGATACGCTTGATAAGTGTAAGCATGGGCCTGGGAGATGAACCATTTACAGGTTACCTGTGTCCATTAGAGACATAGGTGCCAAACCAGGGATGAATTTCTGGTTTTCCATCCAATTGTCCAAGTTGCACTTGAATTGAGTTTGGGAGGAACTTTACTTCACATGGATGGGGATCCTGTTCCATAGTTGGGGGAGTTTCCAGGATGCATACCTATCTCTTCAACAGGACCTATTTAGATCACAGGCAAGGCTTAAGTCTTTAGAAGAGGTAACTCTGGTACTGTTTATTTTGTGGATATGCAGGAGGTCCATCAGAGTGGAGTCTGACAATGCCCTGTATGCCAGGCATAGATCTCCCCTCAAAAGCCTGTATGATACAGAATACAGGGGATAGGGCCTTGAGGTGGTCTGTACAGGACATATTACCTATGCCCTGTATTCTTTTAGTGAAGAACCTCTGTGGACATTCCAATTGTTGGATATGTCTGGTTAGGTACATGCCAAAGGGGGCATTGTACTCAATGACTGGTCTGATGAATGCCGAATACAGTGGAACAAGGACTTCCTTGGACTTAGATGCCATACCTTTGTTTATAAGTTGTGCAATAGAATGATTTCCTCACTACTTTAGACACGTGAAAATCAAAGGCTATATTACTCTCTATGTGTGTACCTAAGTCCCTGACTACTTGGTCAACTCTAAGGGGCGTGTTGTCAATATGATAGTGACCAGGGATGGATGACTTCACAAAAGAAACTATTATGCATTTCTTGCCATTTAGTTTTAGTTCATGGCTCTGATACCAGTTGTTTGTCTGTGTCAGCCCCTCCTGGAGAACATTTGTGCAGTGTGAGATTCAATGACAGCTCCTAATTTGCAATCATTTGCAAATTTAGTCAGCCAGAGACCACTGACACTGGCCTTGACTTCTGAGAAGTAAATGCTAAAAAGGAGCAGTCCAAGGACTAATCCCTGAGGGACTCCACTTGTGACTGGCCTCTTTGTAGAGGTGGACTCCCCAGTTCTAACTTCCTGGGTCCTGTCTGTGAGCCAGTTGGCTAGCCACCGGGTGACATACAGGTTTGTACCTAACCTCTTGAGTATGTCATTAATGCCCGAGTGGGGTATTGTGTCAAATGCCTTGGCCAGGTCAAGGTAGGCAATTTGAACAATTTTGCCTTCATCCATTGCTTTGGTGACCTTCTCAAAGAAGTCCACCAGGTTGAGTAGGCATGATCTGCCCTTGACAAAACCAAACTGGGTTGGGTCCAGTGTCTGGAGGTTTACTGTATCTTTATCAATCATCTCCATGATAATTCTTTTCATGGCTTTACATATAAAACTAGTGAGACTTATAGGTCTGTAGTTTCCAGTGTCTGTAGATGGCCCACCTTTGTGCAGAGGAATGACTGTTGCCTTTCTCCATTCATGAGGCACGAATCCTATTTGGAGGTTACAGTAAAATAGTAATTCCAGAGGCCCTGATAGGTCATGTTTCATGCTATTTAGAAGGCACCCTGGGATATTGTCTGGGCCTATTGATGTAGTGTTCTTGGTCTTAGAGAGAACATTAAGGAGCTCTTCCCTAGTGATAGTAGGGGGAGTTATATTTCATGATATTTCCTGAGCGAAGGTTGAAGGGGAGAGAGGAGTAAAGTTGGAGCTGAATTTGTCAGCCAGGAGGTTTACTATATCTTCTGGCTCAGTATAGGTGGGTCCATTTACAATGAGCTTTGCACACTATTGTGTATTGCCTTTGATGTTGCGAACATAGCTAAAAATACTCTGTGGTTGTCCTTGGCCTCGGAGGTCAAACTTACCTCAAATTTGGCTTTGGTAGACTTTATTTGTCCTCCGAGTTGTTTAGTTTGGTGAGAGTGCTTTTATCCTGCTGGAGGCTGCACCTCCTAATTTTTGCCATGGTTTTCTTCCTCCTGTTATACATCCAATTTATTTTGTGATTCCACCAGGGTGTCTTGTTTTCTGAGTAATTTCTGTACTTCTTCCTGTTGGGTACTGCAGCCTCTATACAGCTATTAACATGCTTGTTCAGGGATTCTGTGAAAAGTCAGTATACTTACACAATTGTGGGGTGTTTGCTGCCTTAAATTCCTCCTCCATTGGCTCAGGTAGTCCTGCTTGTGTCTTTTCACGTGACTGTTATGGTAATGCCAATGTTCTCCAGTGCATTGGAATGGCTGTTGCACTGGAGACAGCCTTGGTTAAGCTATATATACTAAGCCTCAGCCTTATACTGAGACTTGATAGAATACCCCTGCAGCAGCCTACAGCTGTAGCACTTTATGAGGAGTGACAGAAAAATTCTGGAATTCTCAACACCCCACCTTTGTACTTTAATGGAACACCATCCTCACATTCATCTGCCATGTCCACAGAAGTCAAGCTAGAACTATGGGTCTGAATTGATGCCCAATTCAGATCTCACATGTAACTGCCTGTGCAAAAGATACATAGCCTGGCTAGCTGCATTTGCACAACTGAAAACATTTTAATGGCTTGACAAACACATTGGGAATGATTTCATCCAAAAGCAATGAAGGTGTGAAATATGGCAGTAAGATTTGGCCATGTGTGACGCTCAACTTATTTACACATGCTCCAGTGTTAAACACTGACATGCTTTATAGTGTTTCTTGTAACCATTGCTGTTTGGAGGTAAAATTGTATGACTTGTGACATATTGGGCAGTTGGAAGTTACACGTCATCCAAATTTAGTAGTACCACCTTGGAATTGAACTCTTGAAGGATAAAATGCTAACCGTTGCTTATGAACTTCATTTTGTACAGGTCATTTGAGATATGTTATTTTTCTCAGTGAATAGAGATATACCAAACAGATGCTTGTGTGTGTGTGCAACTTGAACTACTCATGGTCCTGGAGTTCTATGTAAATGGCAGTATTTGTGGTTGAAAATACATTTCAGAGTCATGAAGTTGAATGACCTAAGTAATATATGCTGGAATATGTTCCATACATACTTTGTATAACATATTGTTCTTGGCACATATGTATGATATGTTATACGTTAAAATAATTATTAGAGATCTATTGTGCATATCAAAACTATGCAAGTGCATTTTAAATTAGCTATCCTCATTGTCATGATTAACACAATTTGCACATATTACAATGAACTTACGCAACAAGTGTCAATGACAACTTTGTTGCAAATATTACATTTATGATATCCATTTCTATGCACTATTACAATCTAAAATAAAAGTTTGTGAAAAATATCATTCTGACCTCCTCAGAGGAAATACATGGAAACTGGATTCAAACCTTGCATTACCTGTCCACTTTCTCTAAACTCAATGCACTTATACCTTGTGCCGCAGAAATCATTAGCTGGTGGGTGCATTTTCTTCACTCAGTACTCTTCAGCATGTTGATGGCTTTATATTGCTATCAGGCTTGTTTGTACAGCAGAAAGCAGCCCAAATTATATTTTTAATTTTTGCCTTCAGCCGTGAACCAGGTTTGCAGGCTGCCAAGCTGTGTGCAAATGCAAAAGGCAAGACATGCAAATATATGTGCACACACACACACACACACACACACACACACACACACACACACACACACACACATATATATATATATATATATATATTTAGGTTCATAGGTGTGTACTAAGCCAACAGCTCTGGAGCCTTTACAAGCCTAACCCATAGAGGTGCCCTGGCATCATGCCGCCATTAGTTCCTGGTGCTGCTATCAAGTAGAGCCACTGGAGTGATCCCCAGGTTGAACTTTCTATTTCCCATCCACTCATCAAGATTTTTCTTGAAAAGAGCCAGTGAGGTGCTCTACTTGACATGTATGGGAAGTCTATTCCATAGCATGGGCAGTCTCTGGGTTATGAACCTGTATCTACAGCTTGTTCTGTTGATTGTGGTAATGAGGTTGAGGTCCCTGGAGTGTGTGATGTGGAGGGATTGGGATTTCTTTAGATGTAACATTTCTAACAGGTCTGGGTCAGACATGGCCTTGTACGTCAAGCAAAGATCACCTCTTAATAGACAATATGAGACAGAGAAAAGCTGGAGTTTTTTGAGTATGTCCATGTAGGGCATGTATTTAAGGCCTAGGATCCTCTTCATGAGGTACTTTTGTAGCCTTTCCAGCTGTTGCAGGTGTTTTGTGAGGTACATGCCAAATGGGGCATAATACTCGGTGATTGGTCTAATGAGGGAAGAGTAGATAGAGATGATGACCTCTTTCTTCCTGGATGCAAAACCCTTGGTAATGAGATGTGCCACACAGAAGGACTTTCTGACCACAGTGGCAATGTGGTGGTCGAAGGAAAGGTTGCTGTCAACCTGTGTCCCCAGATCTCTTATAACGCCTATATATAATGCCTATAATAGCCTCACCTCAGGCTTTGTGCCTGCTGAATGGCGCACAGTGACAGTTATCCCACTCTACAAGGGGGGAGCCACCACGGACCCCAGGAACTACAGTCCAATTAGCCTGACGAGCCTGGTCTGCAAGGCCATGGAACGTATCATCATGGAACTTATAAACAAAGACATTGGTAATCTCTAAACTCTGGACCCCACCCAGTTCAGGTTTGTAAAAGGCAGATCATGTCTCCTAAACCTGATAGACTTCTTTGAAGCAGTCACCAAAGCCATAGACAAGGGTAAGGTGGTTCACACAGCCTATCTAGATCTTGCCAAGGCTTTCGACACCATCCCCCATTCTGGAATTATAGATAAACTCACTAAACTAGGTATAAATCCCTATGTCACAAGATGGGTAGCCAACTGGCTCACTGACAGAACCCACACTGTGAAAGTAGCAGACTCTAAATCCGACTTCAGACCAGTGACAAGTGAAGTACCACAGGGTTCAGACCTGAGTCATCTCCTGTTTGGTATCTACTTCTCTGAAGTACAGGCTAACACAGAAGATCTTTGGCTAATGAAGTTCACAGATGACTGCAAACTAGGAGCCATAATCGAAACTCCTAACAATGTGGACATCCTACAAAAGGGCCTCACTGAGACAGATGCCTGATGTCAAAGCCATGGCCTCAAGCTCAATGCCAAAAAGTGCATTGTCATCCCCTCAGGTAAAAACTCTGTACCCATGAACTACAACATAGGCGGTAGTATACTTAACACCGAAAGTGTGATAAGAGACCTTGGGACACAGGTGGACAATAGTCTCTCCTTTGATAATCACATCACCACAGTAGTCAGGAAATTCTTCTGCATGGCGCACCTCATTACAAAAGGTTTCTCATCCAGAAAAAAAGAGGTCATTGTTCCCCTCTACTCAGCACTCATTAGACCCATTATAGAGTACAATGCCCCTTTTGGTATGTACCTCACAAGACATCTACAACAACTGGAAAGGCCGCAGAAATACCTCACAAAGAGGATTACCAGCCTCAAACAGATGCCCTATGCAGACCGTTACAAAAATCTCCAGCTTTACTCCATCACATATCACCTACTCAGAGGTGATCTCTGCCTAACATACAAAGCTATATCAAACCCAGAGCTGTTGGACATGCTCCACTTAAAGAAATCCCAATCCCTCAAAGCTACAAGCTCTAGAGACCTAAACATTGTCACCACAATAAACAGAACATGGCAGACGGATACATTCCTGTCCCATAGACTTTCCATACTCTGGAATAAACTACCTATCTATATCAAACAAAGCTCCTCATTAACACTCTTCAAGAAAAATCTTGATGATTGGATGGGAAATAGGAAATTCACCCCAGGGATCACCTCTGTTGCTTGACTGTGGCACAGGAAAATAATTTTCTTGGGTGGCAAAGGCCAGGGTACCTTTTTGGCTGGGCTTGTATAGGCCCCAGGGCTGATAGCCTAGAACATACCTATGAACCTAAGAATGCCTTCAGTGTTCAGTGGGCTACCATCAATGTGGTTATTAGTGGGAACTGAGTTTTTCTCAAAGGGAATGACAATGCATTTTTGGCATTAAGCTTAAGGCCATGGTTTCAACACCAGTCGTTGGTCTCAGTGAGGCCTTTCTATAGGATGTCTACATCACTTGGGGGGTTAATAATGGCTCCCAGCTTGCAATCATTGGAGAATTTGGTTAGCCAGAGTCCCTCCGTGTTGGCCTGGACTTCTGAGAAGTAAATGCCAAATAGGAGAAGACCCAGGACCAATCCCTGTGGGACTCCACTCATGACTGGTCGGCAGTTTGACTTGGAGTCTGCTACTTTCACACTGTGGGTTCTATCTGTGAACCAATTTCCAACCCACCTAATGATATAGGGGTTGATGCCTAGTTTGGTGAGTCTATCAATAATTTCTGAGAGGGGAATGGTATCAAAGGCATTGGCTAGATTGAGGTAGGCTGTATGAACTGCCTTGCCCTCATTCACAACTCTGGTTACTGACTCAAAGAAGTCAACCAGGTTGAGCAGGCATGATCTACCCTTCACAAAATTAAATTGCATGGGATCCAGAGTTTGGAGATACCCTATAGCCTTGTTAATTAGGTTCATGATAATGCATTCCATAACCTTACATATCAGACTCATCAGGCTAATGGGGTGATAATTCCCAGGGTCTGTAGTCGCTCCCCCTTTATGGAGAGGGATGACTGTAGCAGTGTGCCATTCTGTAGGGACAAAGCCTGAGATGAGGCTGTGATTGAACAGGGCACACAGGTGTGGTTCCAGTTCACTTTGTAGTTCATGTAGAACACAGCCAGGGATATTGTCGGGTCCCATGGAAGCTGTATTCTTGGTCTTAGACAATGCAGCTTTAAGCTGTGCTGCAGTAATGCTGGGTGCCTGGCATTCTTCCAGTATTGTGATTGGTCCTTTGGGGAGGGGCAAAGTTGGTACTGAATCTGTTGGCCAGTATGTTGGCAATATCTGTTGGCTCAGTATAGAAAGTACCATTGTAGAGTAACTCAGAGCAAATCTGGGTATTGCCATGGAGATTCTTGATATAACTGTAGAAGGGTGTGTGGTTGTTTTTAGTGTCTGCTGCAATTCTGCCTTCATACCTAGCTTTAGAGGTTTTAATGAGGGATCTCAACTTTTTGTTGAGGCTAATAAGAGAGTTTTTCCAGTCTTGGGACTTCACCTTTTTCTGCAACAGTTTCTTCCTTCTGTTGTAGAACTTGTTAATGGCAGGGGACCACCAGATTGGCTTCCTTTTTTTGGAGGAGAGCGTCTTGATTCTGTTGGGTATGGCTAGTTCCATGCAGTTATTTACGTGCTTGTACAGTGCACTGGAGTATGATTCAGCAGTCATGCACCTATTTTCCATCTGCATGGGTGCTGTGAAGTTATCCACCTCTATAGTTAGGAGCCCAAAGTCAGCTTTGTAGAAGTTTTTCATGGTGGTTACCTTTGCTGGTGGTATGGGTGAGATGTGGATTTCCATGGTAATTAGTTTGTGGTCGGATCTAACCAGGGAGGAATTGACTATTGGTGTTGAGCAACGGTTGCTCATGTTAGTAATAACCAGGTCAAGGATGTTGCTGCCTCTAGTGGGGGTAAAAATGAGCTGGTCCAGCACATTGGAATTAATGAATTCCAGGAAGCTTTGGGCAAGTGTATTGGTGCATGAGTAGTTTTCCCATTTGATGGAGGGGTAGTTGAAGTCACCCAATATGAGAGTATTGAGTTGTACCCTAATAGTTTCCAGGGGCTTAGGAACATGGAGTAAGATGCTTTGAACATGGTTGGGGACCTATAGCAGGCTATGACTTGAATCGTCGTCTTACCCACTGTTAGTTGTACCTGAAGTATTTCGGATGCATTATGCTGGGCTACTAGTCTGAAGGTGTGCATATCCTTTATGAATATGGAGATACCACTGCCTTTTGGAGCTTCGGTCCATGTTCTGGGGCCAAAAGGTGTGGAATGAGTTATTGCCTGGTAGTGCAGGGGTGCTTTTTGCTGCTTTAAACCAGGTCTCCGTTACAGTACAAATGTCGATGTTCTCCATTTTGAGGAGTGCTTCGAGCAAGTGCATCTTGAGATTTAGACTTCTAGGACTGAGCAGCATAACCCTCAGACTGCATTTATTTATAGCTGTTATGTTGGTAATTTGGTTTTTAGAACACTGCCTAAAAAAGGCACTATAGGGGTGGCAAGACCCTTGGCCAGTATCCGGAAATCTAGGGGTGGCAGATGCAGGCCATCTCTGGAAAAGCATTGATGTCTGTCAATCATGTCATTCCAAGCAGACAGATACTGGATCCCCTTAGAAAGACACCAGAAACTTAGCCAATTGCTGAAGTGAATCATTTTCTGCTTGTACTGCAGTATCATTCTGGGTGATAGTAGGATGCTGCTCAGGGCTAGGGTCATAACTGCCTGGGACACATAATCTGAGATGTCCTCCATGTCACTTTTCATGTAGTCCAGGGAGATGCATCTCAGGTCATTCACACCCAAATAGACAATGCCAGAGTCATACTTGTGCTTGTTGTGGAGTGACCTGAGTGCATGTGTTATCTGTCGGATCCTGGCACTCAGACAGCTGACTGTTACCTTCTCCTTATTCAACCTAGTGAGTGGGACATCAGTGCACCTCACTATCAAGTCACCTATGATTAGTGTATTGGGCTTAGGTTGAGGGGCACACTGTGTAGGTGAGCTATGTGTCTTGTGATTTATGCTGTGTTGTGCTGGTCCAGTGCATTTATGATTTGGAGGTCTCCGCTGCTTGGGTAGATTTCTATTGAGTGCCTCTGCAAAGGTGGGTGTGTGGTTTGTGTTCTTATGTGAGAGCTATGATGGTGGGTGTTCTGGAGGGCTATGTGTTCCATGTGGTGTGGTGCAGGTGTTGACCTTCTTCTCTTGACCAGCTATTCCAGTCTTGGCTGGAGAGTGCATGTCTTTCAGTTTGGATATATAAGTGCATCTCTCACAAGCCTGAGTGTTGGGTGGTAAAAGGAGAGGGTTGTCTGTGTACTTGTGGCAGTGGCCACACTGCCTCAGAATTCCCAAGTTCACCAGGTTAATAGGAGCAAGCACAGGGAACTGACCTTTAGATATACCAGGAGGGATGGTCATTATTAAAAAGTACTGGAGCTGTTTCCTTATAGGACATTTAGTGCTGTTAGCACTTATGTGTGTTACAATAATTGCTACAAGATGCCAGATGAAGTGCTAGACGAATAAGCTAGTTAAAAGCAAGAGGGAAGAGAACTAGCAAGATCTAAGGGAAAAATTGAAGCGCAGACTTTCTGGCACCGGTAATGGTTTACCCTAGCTTAGTGGTGAACCACGGCATGCAAACCCATGCAAACACAGACTTTTAAAGCAGAAAGTTGAAAGGGAGCTAGAAACCACTCCTTTTGTGGTAGATAGGCTACCTAGTGTTTACCACTCCCACTGGTAAGCTGAGAGGCTTCGCTCTAACACAGAAAGGTCTGGGGAACTCAGAAACTACAATACAGTCCTGAATACAGCAAATTGGTATCTGGACTACTCTAGTATCAGGAAAGGCAGGAAAACAAGCTAGGACTTTTTTTTTTAAATATAACAGTAGCAAACGAGCAAACTGATTTAAACAAATTAACTAATTAACCAATTAACCAATAAAAAAGCTCAAAACTGTGCCCCATTCCAGCAGTCTTCAGACAAGTTCTAGCTGCACACTCCTTCCACTATGGTGCAAAGAAATCTTCTCAAAAAAAAGATGGCCTGAATTAGTCCTCAAGTTATACAAACAAAGCTAGATTCAGCAGGTCTGAATCTACTCTATGCAACAGCCAACAAGGTGCACCAATTTCAGAAAGAAACAGTTCAAATAAGCAGGCACAATAAGTCTTTAACCAGAAATTCCCAGCTCAGAAGGGCAGAATCTACCTTCTCCTCCCACAAGAGAGCAGACCACAAACCTTAATGTAAAATAACTGGCCTGAAGCCCAAGTGCTTAAACCAGAACTAAGACACTTTTACAATAACAGACACTAAGCCTTCAATCAGCAACTCCCAACTTAGATGGATGTAAACTACATGTCCTGCCACAAGAGTGCAGACCACAAACCTTCTTAATGTAAAACAACTGGCCTGAAGCCCAAGTGCTTAAACTAAAAGGCTTAGAATAACAGTCACAATTTAATCGGGCTACTAACAAGCAGTAATAAATGCAGCAGAACAAATGCAAATGAGTATTTTTAAGAATAGGCAGCAAAAGCAAAATAAAGTCATAAAGTAGGAAGAAACACAAATGCAGTAAAAGCAGATGAATAAAGTGCATTTTTTTAAAGATAACAGTAGCAAATGAGCAAACTGATTTAAACAAATTAACCAATTAACCAGTAAAAAAGCTCAAAACTGAGCCCTGTTCTAGCAGTCTTCAATCAGACAAGTTCCAACTGCACAATCCTGCCACTAGGGTGCAGGGGAACCTTCTCCAAAAAAGATGACCTGGATTAGTGCTCAAGTTATACAAACAAAGCTAGCTTCAGCAGGTCTGAATGAAGTCTATGCTACAGAAAACAAGGTGCACCAATTTCAGAAAGAAACAGTTCAAATAAGCAGGCACAACAAGCCTTTAACCAGACATCCCCATCTCAGAAGGGCAGAATCTACCATCTCCTCCCACAAGAGTGCAGACCACAAACCTCAAACCTTCTTAATGTAAAATAACTGGCCTGAAGCCCAAGCGCTTAAACCAGAACTAATATACTTTTAGAATAATAGACATTAAGCCTTCATTTAACAATTCCCAACTTAGAAGGATGTAAGCTACCTGTCCTGCCACAAGAGTGCTAACAACAAACCTTAATATAAAACAACTCGTCTGAAGCCCAAGTGCTTAAACCAAAAGGCTTAGAATAACAGTTACAATTTAATCAGGCTACTAACAAGAAGTAATAAATGTAGCAGAATAAATGCAGTTGAGTACTTTTAAGAACAGGCAGCAAAAACAAAATAAAGTAATAAAGTAGGAAGAAACAGAAATACAGTTAAAACAGATGAATAAAGTGTTATTTTTTTTGGTTTATATATATATATATATATATATATATATATATATATACATATATATATATATATATATATATATATATATATATATATATATATATATATGTATATATATATATATATATATATATATATATATATCATACAGTTCCCCTTCACAAGATTGAATGGATGGAAGACCAAAATTCATAATCTCGAGACCAGAATCTCGAACTTCCATTCACTCGAAATTGTGAATGGGAGACTTAGGTTTAAAAAAATAAAAAGTTAACTTACCTTATTGCAGGGGACCAGGTCCACCGTACCCTGGCAGTTTAAATGTGAATGTTCCGTGACCGCACTATAGCGGAGGAATGGAAAATCTTCAGTTTTGCGCTTATGTGTACAGCGTGGAATGGGAGATTTCCCTTTCCTTCACTATAGTGTGATCTTGCAGTACGTATATTTAAGTAGGGGGGTATGGGGTGCAGGGGGGGTGAGGCCCCCCTGTGAAAACATTTGAAAGGTGTTCATTTTTTTTGTCAATTTCATATGTTTGAGTTTCTCTAAATTCGAGATTCTGGTTTCGAGTTTATGACTTTTGAGTTTAGAGAAATTCGATCATATGAAGGGGAACCACACACACATATATATATATATATATATATATATATATATATATATATATATATATATTTATATATGTTTATATCAAAATTTTGAGGTTACTCACTTCGACTATTCACATCCCCAACCCAGAACAATGAAACAGCATCATGTCAATTGCTTAGAATGTTGATTCTTTTGGAGGAAAGAATCGACATTTGACCACTCACCATCCAAAAAAAAAAACATCCACTATGAGGTGGAAAATTTCCTACTATTTTGCAGGGGGAAAGTCCCCTGCACCCCCACACTACTTATAAATTCTAACTCCAAGATCGCACTACAGTGAGGAAAAGGATAATTTTCTTGATCCCCACTTTAGTGTGATGCAATTCAGAACACCAATGCTCCAAATAGCGAACACAGTCTCTGTATGGACATTTCTACGTTGACAGGAATTGTGTTCACAGTTTTGCCTCTCTGTTGCTCTGTGTTCGTCATTCTCACTGTCGAGGTAAGCCACCTGAACATTTTGATTGTAAACCATATATATATATATATATATATATATATATATATATATATATATATATATATCAAAAATTCTTAGGAAAATGAAAACAATCAACGGGTATATCTCGCAATGAGACTGCTTAGTGCATTAAACTGAGACATTCATCCTTTTTACATCTCCTAGCCATATCAGAATGTGAATTTCTGTCATACATTGTCAGAACAATAGGTAATGCCAAATAATATGAAATAGGACAGACAGGAGCTGACATTAGATCTCTTTTGATAAAGCATATCCAATTGATACTAACATTATTTCAAAGGAGAGTTGTTTTTGTCAGGATACTACTTGAGGGATATGTTGATCATATGTAATGCAATTTTTCAAATGTCATGTTACTGCTTTTGTGTTATCACACTTTAAAAAATCTCATATTCCACTTCATGCATATCACTTGTTATTAATTCTGCGAAAAGTTGAGTTTCCAATAGCAACACATTCATATACAAAAATGTCTGCCAATAGTTACTCTGAACAACTCCTTAAAATTGTATGTAAACTGGATTTGAACCATGAGTTACCTGTTCTGTTTCTCTAAACTCAGTGCAATTGCACATTGTGCCACAGAAATAGGTAGCTGACAAGTGCATTTTTTCACACAATACTATCCAGAGTGGTGACGGCAGTGCACCAGCACCAGGCTCATTTGCTCTACTGAAGGTAGTCCAAATAAAATTTTTCATTTTTTGCCTTGAGAAGGGAACCATCATTCATTGCTAGTGACTGCTGCGAGTTCCTATTGCACAGTGTTAAGCAACATTCAACATACATACATATTTATGAAGAAGAAAAAGTAGCTTACACATACTTAAGAGGTCAAATTGTATAACTTTACAATAAAGATCCTACATAAGTATTTTCTTACAGTTGCCCTCAGTAAATTCCCAGGAGATGTGTAGATGAAAGGTATATCTGCAACAGTTAAGCTACTAAATCTTGTCATAATAGCAAAAATGTTTGCAATACTACAGTTTCTTTCTTGGCCTTACTTTTGTTAGCATTATTTCCCCTTTTCTTGATAATCTGACATAAATACAGTGCCATTTGTATTTATTTTGGTATGTGTTTTTATAATTTAACTGTTATGTACATCATTGGAATTACAGACAGCAGCTTATTGCTCAAAAGCACAGTTAGGCTATAAGCATTTAGTAATACAAATGCTATAAAGAGTTTATCTTCTAAGTCAGACAATGTAAGGCCCTAACTTTCTGCTAATTCTCTTCTCCTTGACACACCCTCAGCAACTATACATCAAAGTTGGAAGAGTGTGAAGCACTTAATTATTCCTACAGTTACACTAAGCATTGCAATCATCCATTCACACCTGCAAGCCCTTAGTAAGTACCAGTTTTTAGTGCTCATTCTTGCAATGCTAGGGCATGTGCATGCAATTGTGTAAGCCCTCACACCATGTTTACCTTCCCAAAACTTAGTGCAGATTGTGGTATTTATGAAAGCTAATGATTTGAGACCTGATTTGCATATTCACAGTTCTGACAGGGCTGAATCTGCTCTATATAAACTAAATGTATAGGTAAGGAACTAGTATCATGGTAGTGGAGACTGAATCCACACACTTTTTGATACTGCTATTTAACTTGCAATACTTTTGCCTACTTTCAAAACCAATTGTCTGTAAAGGAATGTTGCTGTTTCTGGTCAAATCTAGAATCAGAGTGTCTACAGCCAACTGATACAGAGTGTCAGGTGTAGTATATAATAGAAGAGTGCCAAAGAAGCTGAAAAGTAAGGTGTATAAAAAGTGGTGTGACCAATACTACTGTATGGTACAGAAAGCTGGGTAGTAAAGGCACAGCTGTTGAAGAAGCTAGAAGATGCTGGAAGAAGCTGGAAGAATGCTACTTCTCTACACTATGGAAAATATCACACATAATTCCCCTCCGCAAAGGCGGCCCCTCCACAGAACTAACCAACTACCGCCCCATAGCGATTCTATCTCCACTCTCCAAAATACTAGAGAAATGCATTCACTATCAAAGCTCAGACTATCTCCTTACTAACAACCTCCTTTCTAATATTCAACAATGTTTCCGACCAAACCATAGCACCACCACTGCCTTACTCTCTTTTACTAACACTATCCTTCACCATAAAACAATGGCCATCTCTCCTCTGCTACTTTCATAGACCTATCTAAAGCATTTGACATGGTCCTTCACAAACAACTCATCTCTGTACTCAATAACCTATCCTTCTCTCAATCAGTCACCAACTGGTTTCAGAGTTACCTGTCTGGCCACTAGCAGTCCTTTGTATGGCAAAATAACATATCTCCTCAACTACCTGTCTCTGTTAGTGTTCCCCAAGGATCCATCCTTGGACCCCTACTCTTCTCTATTTTCACCAATAATCTAGCCTCTGTAACCAAACATGGAACACTCATACAATATGCAGATGGCTCAACCATCATCTGTTCAGCTCAGTCCCTACCCGAACTGCAAATGGTCACACAGGATGCCTTTTCCTCTGTTGAAACTTGGTTATCCGATGCCCAGTTAATATTCAACCCAAACAAAACTAAACTCCTCATCTTCGAACCCACCAAACATACTCAAAACAACTCTCACTTTAACATCACAGCAAAAGACAACGCCACTATCCACCCAACAGATCACACCAAATTGTTAGGAGTTGAAATTTATTTATTTTTATTTTATTTTATTTATTTTACATTTGTTGACCAGGCTAGTCTAGCTGGATACATGTCCATTTTCAGTAGAGGCCCAAGGAGTTAAGCTCCAGAGTTTAAGAAGAAGTACATTTACTATATTACAAGAAAGTAAGGGAAAACAATATGCAAAGAGTACACACAAAAATGAGCCAAAAAAAATTACAAGCAAGGTTATACAGTTAACAATATAAATTTTTTTTTTCTTTTTTTTTTTTTTTATTAAGTAGTTTGAAGGGGAGGTTAAAAGGGAGAGTGTGTAAGATAAGAGGGGGGTTAGGGTTATAGGATTAAGGGATTTGTCTGATGGCATAGAGTGTTAGTCAGGATTAGTGCAGGGGCACATCCATTGAGATTTGAGGTGGAGTTTAATTTTCTTTTTGAAGAGAGATTTCGAGGGAATAGTGGTAAGTTCAGAGGGGAGCAGATTCCAATGTTTTCCAACAGTGTTGGAAAAGAGGGAATCACCAGCTTTGTTGTTTGATTTGTCAATATTTACAAGAAATTTGTGTTCAGATCTTAGGGATTTTAGGTTATGGTAGGGGTGGATAAGGGTAGATAGTATAGGTGTTTTGTCAGGTTGATGCAGAATTTGATGGACAATGGTTAATTGATTGATTTGAAGCTGGTGCTGAAATTCAAGCCAGCCTAGTAGTTTTAGATTGATACGATGGTAGGTTTTGAATGGGTTGCCTGTAGCCAATCTTGCTATATTGTGGTAAGAGTTCTCTAATTTAAGAAGATTTTTTTTTGATAGGTTTGTTAATATGGGGGAGGCATAGAGGAGGGGAGAGATAAGGTGGGTTTGAGCAATAGTAATTCTAGAGTCTGGAGTGAGGAAAGGTTTGATTCGGTAGAGAGAGACTATTTTTTCTTAGTATTTTTCAAGGTGTTGTTTTTATGTGTATCAAAGTTAAGGTTGTTATCTATGGTAATTCCTAATAGTTTAGTTGTGAGGTCTTGAGATATAGGTGTGCCATTTTTAGATGATATTGTAAAGTCTATATGAGGAGATTTACTGGAGGGTGTAAAGAGGAGGAGTTTAGTTTTTTTGGGGTTAAGTAGGAGACAGCATTGGGAAAACCATTCTTCAACGGAGTTAAATATGTGTTGTGCAAGGGAGTGAAGATTAGGTACTGTTGTGGCTGAGCAAATGAGTGTGGAATCATCTGAGTATTTAATGCATGTAGCTTGTGGAACTATTTGGTGGAGGTCATTGATAAACAAAGAAAACAGAAGGGGACCTAATATAGACCCTTGGGGAACACCAATGGTAACAGGAAGCTGCGAAGATAGGGTGGTTTTCCAGAGAACTGCTTGGTGTCTGTCATTTAAGTAGGATTTGAACCAGTTAATGGGTTGGGTTTCTAGTGACATAGATTGGAGGATATTTATGAGTATTTGGTGGTTAACCATGTCAAAAGCTTTTGAGAGGTCTAGGAAGAGAGCTGAGGAAAGTGTGTTGTGGTTACGATTTTTGTTGATGGTGTCTGTAAAGGAGAGAAGGGCAGTGGTGGTACTATGGGAAGGTCTGAAGCCATGCTGGGTATTAGAAAGTAAGTTGTATTTGAGAAGATGGTTCAGCAGTTGCTTGTGTATACATCTTTCCATGATTTTTGATATGGGAGAGAGCAGGGCTATAGGGCGGTAGTTTGAAAATTCAGTAGAATTTCCACCCTTGTGAAGTGGGATGATGTGAGATATTTTCCAAAGTTTTGGGACATATCCTCTCGATGGTTCTGTTTACTTAGTATGGAAATTGGGTAGGCTATGGAACTGGCTGCTAATTGCAAGTATTCTCTTGGGTAGTAAGTCAGCAGAGGGGTACAAGGTTTGAGTTTTTTGATAAGGGAGAGTATGTAGGTTGTGGGGACAGGTTGGAAGAGAAAAGGGGGAGGTGGCTTTAAGTCATATTTAGATATAACTGTGTCATTTGTAGAGAGTTGACTAGCTAGAATATGAATTGTGTCTGTAAAGAAGGAGTTAAAGTCGTTGGCAATTTGGTTGTGGTTCATTGTGTCAGAGCCTTGTGGGTTGGGTGTGGTAGGTTTACTAGGTTGTAGTAGCTCATTTATATTGGCCCAAAATTTTTGTGGGCAATTTTTGCGAGTTTGCTGAGATTTTAGGTAATAGTTTTTTTTATCGGTCATTATGGCTTTTTTGGTCTCATTTCTTAGTAGTTTGTAGTGTTGGTAGTCTGCCGTGTTTTTTGTAGAGCGGGATTTGTTCCAGATCTTATTTTTGAGTTGGATTTTTTGCTTTGTTTCTATACTGAGAGCCATGGGGCGAATTTGGTTTTAATTCTAATAGATCGAGTGGGAGCGTGATGGTTAAGTATGGTTAGGAATTTTGCATTAAAGTAGTCTACAGCTTCATCTAGGGGAAGGTATTTCAAGAGTGACCAGTTACAAGCATATAGTTAATTTTTAAAGAGTTCCAAATTAAATTTTTTTTTGGTTCTGAGTGTTCTAGTTATGCTTTGGGTAGGGGGGTTAGTTTTGAGCCTGATAATGTAGGTAAGTAAGTGATCACTTATATCTTCAGGGATGGTTCCTGTTTCATAAATATGGGGCTGATTGTTGGTGAGTATCCAATCTAGGATGCTTTCTTTATTGTTGGCTTTATTTGTTCTAGTGGTGGAGGTGATAGTTTGGGTAAACCCATAAAGATTAATGTGGCTAGTAGGGTGTTTGTTACAGCAAGATTGCCAATCAATGTTTAGGTCGCCTAAGATGAATGTTTCTTGGGGTAAGTTTAGGGATAGCCAGCATAGGATGCTTTCGATGGTGGAAATGTTATTTCCAGGGGGGATATAGATGCATATGATAAAGATAGATTTGACTGAGTTTAGTTTCAGTTTGGTGATAAGAATTTCTGCATTAGAGTCCTGAGGGGGTTTTTGTTGGAAAGTGGTTATTTGAAGGCTAGATTTAAATAGGATGGCTACTCCACCTCCTTTTTTAGCAGCCCTGTCTAGGCGCAGGATGTTATAGCCAGGAGGGGTGATTTCAGTGTCTTTTGTAGATGGTTTCAGCCAGGTTTCAGTTAGGCAGATTATGTCGAAGGAGTAGTGTTCTAAGAGAGCATGGACTTGTGTTATTTTGTTGTTAATACTATGTATGTTGAGGTTTGCTATTGAGAGTGAGTTGTCCTTATTTGGTAGAGGACTAGTACTTGGGATTTGATTAAAGTTCTGATTATTAGTGGAGCTAATAGGACCTGGGTTTGGGTGAATATCTCCATCTTTAAGGGGACAGAGAAGGGTTTGATAAGAAAGGTTTGTATATTTGCTTTGGGGCAGGGGTAGTCTTTTAGGATTTTGTTTGGTATATTTTAAGTGGGTAATTCTATGATATTTTGGTAAAAGGTAGTTAGGTGTAGAAGTGATGTTGATATGTTGGTTATGGAATGTAGGAAGTACTGCAGTAGTATGTTTAGAGGGTTTGGGAAAGTTTGTTAGTAGAGGGTATTCGTAGGAGGTAAGAAGAAGTGATATTGTTAAAGGTGGAAGTATTGATAGTAAGAGTAAGGTATGTGTTATGGCTATGGTGGGGTGCTTATACATTGTAGTATTGATTATTATGTTGTAGATCATTGTATAAGTGTAGTGATGTTGTAATGCAGGATAAGGTGAAAGGAAGAAGTGGACTGAGAATGTTATGAAGAGTAGAAAGGCTGAAGGTGTCGAAGTTACTATTGAATATAAGCCAAGGGGTGAGGCTGTTTAGTTGAGAGAAAATAAACAAGAGGAGGGAAAGGAGTGGATTGGTTACAGGTGGTCTGATTCAACTGGATGAGAGGTAAGGGGTGTGGCTAAACTGCTAGGAGAAATGGAGGGAAAAGAGTAGATTGGTTAAAGGTTGAAATAGGTGAAAAAGGTTGAAATAGACAACAGTTTCAAATTTGACATTCACATATTCATGACTATAAAAAAGTCCACAAAAAACTAAGAGCCTTATTCAGAAATAAGCAACTCCTCACCAAAGCAGCTAGGATTTCAGTTGCAAATTTGGACGTTATCTTCACCCTACTTTATGCTTCTCCAATATATATCAACCTAAGGCAATGCGATCTAAATAAACCCGAGACCTGCTACAACAAAATCGCCAAATTCACCACCGGGCCATCCTACCACAGTCACCACTGTCTCTCACTTACTGAACTAGGCTGGCTAGAACTCCCTCACATCCTTCAATGGTATCAACTCGCACTCACCCACAAACTAGTAAACCATCCTCTAAAGGTCTCATCCCTCCAGA